>NC_057799.1:65178272-65186328 GCF_018294505.1 Triticum aestivum
GCGGCGGCGGGCGGCTCTTCCGGCGGCGGTGATGGCGAAAACGGGGGGGAAGGGGGTATATATGGAGGGGGGGGGGTGCTAGGGGGCTTGGGGAAGGGGCACCGAGGCGGCGGCGGCGTCGTGGCGAGGCCGGACTCCGGCGGCGTCATGGGGAAGAAGGAGAGCGCGGGTGGGCTCGGCTGGGCTCGGCCCACTCGGCGCGGGCGGTATTTTTTATTTTTTATTTTAAAAAAATGTTCCGCGGAAAATATTGTGTAGAAAAATAAATAAAAATCAGAAAAATATGAAATAAATTTTCCCCGTCTAGTTAGAAAATCTAGAATAGGGTGAACATTTTTAAAATCAAAAATAAATATTTTGAAAACATGCATATTTTTAAATGCAATAAAAATTGCAAATAAAATCCGATAAATTCCAAATAATGATTTTTAACATTTTTCCTCCAGTATTTCAATATTTTGGAGAAGTCATATTTTCTCCTCTCGCTTATTTATAATTTGAAATATTTTTCTGGAGAGAAAAATAATTAAAATCCCAATCCTCGTTTGAAAAATCAAATAAGAAAATTCGAGAAAATCCCCAACTCTCTCCGAGGGTCCTTGAGTTGCTTAGGATTTATCGAGGATTTGTCAAAATGCGACAAAACATGATATGCAAATGATGATCTATGTATAACATTCCAAATTGAAAATTTGGGATGTTACAAACCTACCCCCCTTAAGATGAATCTCGCCCTCGAGATTCGGGTTGGCTAGAAAACAGGTGGGAGTGGTTTTTCCGTAGATCTTCCTCTCGCTCCCAGGTGGCCTCATCTTCGGTGTGGTGACTCCACTGAACTTTGCAAAACTTGATAACCTTGCTGCGGGTAACTCGGCTGGCATACTCGAGAATCTTAACTGGCTTCTCCTCATAAGTCAAATCACTTTCCAACTGAATCGCTTCCAGTGGCACAGTATCTCTCAGTGGTATCTCAGCCATCTCTGCGTGGCACTTCTTCAATTGCGAAACATGAAATACATCATGTACTTCAGACAATCCTTCGGGCAATTCCATCTTGTAGGCAACTTCTCCCATACGTTCCAACACTCTGTATGGTCCGATAAAACGAGGCGCTAACTTTCCCTTAACTCCAAAGCGCTTCACTCCTCGAAGTGGTGATACTCGAAGATACACTCTGTGTCCGATTTCGTGCACTGTCTCCTTGCGTTTAGAATTAGCATAACTCTTCTTCCTGGACTGGGCTACCTTGAGCCTATCGCGAATCAACTTCACTTTCTGTTCAGACTCCTTAATCAAATCTGGTCCAAAAAACTGACGATCTCCAACTTCGTCCCATAACAACGGTGTTCTACACCTCCTTCCGTACAAAGCTTCGAAAGGGGCCATCTTCAAACTGGTTTGATAACTGTTGTTATAAGAAAACTCCGCATATGGCAAATTGTCGTCCCAACTTGATCCATAATCTAGCGCACATGCTCTCAACATGTCCTCCAAAATCTGGTTGACTCTCTCGGTCTGTCCATCTGTCTGCGGGTGAAATGCTGTACTGAATTCCAGCCTGGTTCCCAACGTTTCATGTAACTGCTTCCAAAACTTCGAGGTAAATTGGGTTCCTCTGTCTGATACTATGGTCCTCGGAACTCCATGCAAACATACTATTCTGGTCATGTATATCTTTGCCAACTTAGCACTGGTGTAAGTGGTCTTCACTGGAATGAAATGAGCCACTTTCGTCAAACGGTCGACTACAACCCATATCGAGTCATAGCCTGAACGAGTCCTGGGTAATCCTGTGATAAAATCCATGCCTATTTTATCCCACTTCCATTCGGGTATCGGCAATGGTTGTAGCAATCCTGCGGGCTTCTGATGCTCTGCCTTCACTCTCTGACATACATCACAAACTGTTACAAACTCCGCAATATCCTTCTTCATTCCGGTCCACCAGAAAGTATTCTTCAAATCCAAATACATCTTGGTATTCCCTGGGTGAATCGAGTACGGTGAATCATGGGCTTCTTGCAAAATCAACTTCCTGATCTCCGGATCATTTGGCACATATACGCGGTCCTCGAACCATAAGGTATCGTGCTCATCCTCACGAAATCCCTTGGCTTTTCCTTTGCTCATCTTCTCCTTTATCTCTTCAATCTCCTTGTCTGTCTTCTGAGCTTCTCTGATCCTTTCCATCAAGGTAGACTGAATCTCCAATGTCGCTAAATAGCCTCGTGGGACTATCTCCAAACATAGCTCGCGTAAGTCCTCGGCTAACTCCTGAGGTAACTCTCCTGTCATGATGGTGCTGATATGACTCTTGCGGCTCAACGCGTCTGCTACTACGTTAGCCTTTCCGGGGTGATAATGCAATCGCATATCATAGTCTTTGATGAGCTCCAACCATCTCCTCTGTCTGAGGTTTAACTCCTTCAGTGTGAAAATGTACTTCAAACTCTTGTGATCCGTGTACACCTCACAATGTCTTCCGATGAGAAAATGTCTCCATGTCTTCAATGCATGCACCACGGCTGCTAATTCCAAATCATGCGTAGCATAATTCTTCTCATGGGGTTTAAGTTGTCGTGAAGCATACGAAACAACTCTTCCTTCCTGCATAAGCACTGCTCCAAGTCCTCGACGAGAAGCATCGCAATAAACTTCATAGTCCTTGCGTTGATCTGGAAGAATCAACACGGGTGAGGTAACCAATCGTTTCTTCAACTCCTGGAAACTAGCTTCGCATTCCTCAGTCCAATTGAATTTGGTGTCCTTCTTCAATAGCTCAGTCATGGGCTTAGCAATCCTTGAGAAATTCTCGATAAATCTCCGGTAGTGTCCTGCAAGTCCAAGAAAACTCCGGATTTCTCCAACTGTAGTGGGTGATTCCCAACTTGTCACTGTGTCAACCTTGGCAGGGTCTACTGCTATTCCTTCTCCAGAAATAACATGTCCAAGGAATCCAACTTCCTTCAACCAAAACTCACATTTGCTGAATTTGGCATATAACTGATGTTCCCTGAGCTTCTCAAGTACCAATCGTAAATGCTCCTCATGCTCTTCGTCATCCTTGGAAAATATTAAGATATCATCAATGAACACCACGACGAACTTATCCAAAAACTCCATAAACACTTTGTTCATCAAGTTCATGAAATAGGCCGGTGCGTTAGTCAGTCCAAATGACATAACGGTATACTCATACAATCCATATCTGGTGGTAAATGCCGTCTTGGGTATATCCTGCTCTCGAATCCTTAACTGATGGTATCCCGATCGTAGATCGATCTTGGAAAATACTTTAGCTCCTTGCAGGCGGTCAAACAAATCATTGATCATCGGCAGTGGGTACTTGTTTTTGATGGTCACTTCATTCAATCCTTGGTAATCAACAACCATCCTTAGTGATCCATCTTTCTTCTCCACTAGAAGTACTGGTGATCCCCAAGGTGACGAACTTGGGCGAATATAGCCTTTATCCAGTAACTCTTTAATCTGCTTCTTAATTTCCTCCAAATCCTTTGCGGGCATCCTGTACGGTCTCTTAGATATTGGCCCTGTGCCTGGCAAAAGTTCAATCAAAAACTCAATGTCTCTATCTGGTGGCATGCCTGGCAACTCTTCTGGAAATACATCCGGATAATCCGTCACCACTGGTACTTCCTCCTGTACAACTCTTGATAAGGAATTCACTTGAGTCCTCTTCGGCATATGCCTGGATACATACTTGATCCTTTTTCCTTCCGGGGTGGTAAGCAAAATAGTCTTGCTGGCACAATCGATGTTTCCTCCATACAACGATAGCCAATCCATTCCCAAAATCACATCCAAACCTTGTGATTCCAAAACAATGAGGTCTGAGGGGAAAACATGCCTTCCAATGGCCAACGGTATCTTAAAACATCCTTGGGTGGCCATATACTCTGCTCCTGGCGAGGTTACTAACATGGGGCTTTTGAGAACTTGGGTGGACATATTAAACTTGTTTACGAATCCCCTTGATATGTATGAATGCGATGCACCAGTATCGAAAAGAACAGTTGCAGTAAATGACTTAACCAAAAACTTACCTATTACTTCATCAGGCTGAGCTTCAATCTCCTCCACGCTCACGTGGTTCACATGTCCTTTGCTGAACGGGTTCGGCTTCTTCCCAGAGCTTCCATTGCCATTTCCATTTTGGACTTCGGGACAATCAGTTGCATAATGTCCCGTCTTCTGGCACTTGAAACAAGTAATGTGACTTAGATCTCTCTTGGTTGGGGTAGATGGGTTGGTGCGGTTCTGTCCGTTTCCTCCTCCATTCCCATTACCATTCTTGGAGCCATTATGGTTGTGCGAACTACCTCCTCCATGGGTATGCTGAAACTGTCCTCCCGGCTTCGGGGTAAATCGTGGCTTCTGCTGGGCTCCAGAATTATACTTCCCTTGTCCATACTTCCTCTTGCGGTTTTCAATCTGCTGTTGCTTCCCTTCAATCATGAGAGCTCTATCTACCAGCTCCTGGTAGTTGTTGAAAGTTGCTACCATCAACTGCATACTCAGCTCATCATTCAATCCTTCCAGAAATTTCTCCTGCTTGGCTGCATCCGTAGCAACGTCATCTGGTGCATAACGTGCTAACTTACTGAAATCTTCCACATACTGGCCTACAGTGCGTCCTCCTTGGCGTAGGTTGCGAAACTCACGCTTCTTCATAGCCATAGCTCCTGCTGAAACATGAGCTGTACGGAAAGCTTGCTGAAACTGGTCCCATGTGACAGTGTCAATAGGGTGCGTGGCTGTATAATTCTCCCACCATGATGCTGCGGGTCCATCAAGCTGATGTGCGGCAAAACACACTCTTTCCGCATCTGTGCATCCTGCAGTGGTCAACTCCCTTCCAACTTTGCGGAGCCAATCATCTGCTACAATCGGCTCGGTGCTACTGAAAAACACCGGCGGGTTTAGCCTTAAGAAACGGGCTAAGTGATCAACAGGTGGTAGTGGCGGTGGGTTGTTGTTGTTGTTGCCTTGGTTCTGAACTAACACTTGCATCAGGGCATTCTGTTGCTGAATCAACTAGGTGATCTCAGGCGGGAAAACAAATCCGGTGTCGCGTCTCGGAGGCATCTGATAGGTTTAGAAAAGATGAGAATTAAGAATAGAATGAGGTCTAGAGAGAAAACACTACCCATATGCTCATGAGACAAATTCAATCAATATCACTCAATCAATCCAAACAAGGCAAAACAATCGATCTAACTAGCGTTACAAAGTGCTTGAGCTATACTACTAAATGGGGGAAAACTACTACTGATATGGTAGTCTACTAAAAATTCTGATCCGTTGAAGACTCCATGATGTCTGCTCCAGCTTCATCAATCCATTCGTCTTCACTTGGTTCCGAGTCGGTGTCGTCGATGATGATGTAGTTATCCGGACAAGTGCATTCGTTGACTTCTGCTTTTGGCACTGGATTTCTCACGAATGCTCCAATCTTATTCTCCAGGTCGTCAATCTTCCCGACTAGTGCGTTGATTTCTTCCAAATAGTCTTCACGTGTAGTCTTGAGTTCTTCTTGGAGTTCCTTGATCTTCGTGAATGCCTTCTTCAGTTCTTCCTTGTCCGTGCATATCTGTTTCTCCTAGCGTCGAATATGTTGGTTCTGCTCCTGGATGAAAGCTACAATTGATCCATCCTTCTTGGTCTTGATCATCTCCCATTGCGCGTCTCGACGTCCACAAATTTGATAAATCGTATCCTTAAGCTCCTGGTGATAGACTTCTCCAATGCGTCCCATGGCGATGTGTGCGGCCATGCTCTTCCCTAAGCTCCAAGTTGGTGCTTCGAAAACCAATCTCATGGGTTCCATAATTGGCGCAAACGTCCTTCCTGGAATGATAACTTGAATCTTCCAGCTCTCCTCTTCAGGTAATGTAGCGTTGTTGGTTCCGGTGATGCTTGGTATTCCTATGTTCAAGTACTTGGTGACTTCCTTCAAATGTCGTCCAAATGGCGTGTCTTCATCTGGTTGCATGAACTTGCTCCTTGCATTCGCCATTCCAAAAAGAGTAGAAAGTGGAGAGGAGTCAGAAATGAGAAGAGAGAAGTTTTCTAGGGCTTAAGCTTAGTGGTCGTGTCCTATAGTCAGCGTGTGCTCTGATACCAACTTTGTAGCGACCAGACCTCAAATGGCCTGTGCTGCTGTGCACCAGTGTCATCCCTGGATCAGTAATGCTGACACGCACAGTACAAATGGAGGATTTATAACAGAGTAGCAATCACACACTTATTACATCGAATATCTCCGAAGAGAATAAGTATAATAAACATGGCTTAAGGCCATCTAATAACGATAACAGCGGAAGACTTGGAAGAATAGTGAGTCCATCAACTCCAGCGGCATCACTGAGTATAAGACCACGACCTAAGGCACCTTACTCGTCGTCTGAAAAGTCTGCAACATGAAACGTTGCAGCCCGAAACAGGTCAACACATAGAATATGCTGGCAAAGCAACACATAGAAAATAATGAACAATGATAAGGCTATACTATATGCATATATGGCTGGTGGAAAGGCTCTATGGTTACATTTTTGCGAAAAGCCAATTTTGTCCTACTGCAAAGGAATAAATTTTATTTAACTATCATGGTGGTTGAAACATTGAGAAGGTACCTCCAACTCAATCCCAATTAAGTAACATCATTAACCCAACAAAATTAATTATAAGTATCACGGTGATGAGATTCAAATGATAATCCAGGTACTAGATACTCAAGTTGTCCATAACCGGGGACACGGCTAATCATGATCAGTTTGTACACTCTGCAGAGGTTTGTGCACTTTTCCCCACAAGACTCGATCGCCTCCGCTTGATTCTCGCACTACATGATGTTTGAGAAACGGATGACCGAGACACAGTCTTTCAGAAACAGTCACTCTCTACTCTGGATGGACCGGTACACCTACTTTCCCCTACATCTGCTAGTCCACCTCTTCAAGAGATCCTGTAACCTACTCAGCTATGCTAGAACCCATAATAGCTTGCGGCTGCACACGGAAGTTTCTAGCATGAATAATCTTATGATCCCTTTGAGCCTGGGTGGTGGACCTTATACATACAGACAACACTGGGTTCTCCAGGTGCCTCAATCCACCCAGATGTGAGTTTTAGTTGCCACCTTAAGTTGAACCATTATTAAACACTCACATCTGTCATGAATATCTCTCAAACCCAATCCACGTCTACGAGCATAGCATGGCAATAATAAAAGCAACGTAGAAGTAACTCCCAAGGGTTTGATAAGAAAACAGGTAATAGGTACTACCTCAACTACTTCCCAAATACCCACAAGTTTAATTAGATCCTAATCATGCAATGTGTTTGAGGAAATAGATCTAATGCAATAAAACTGGGTATGAACGGGGTATGATCAAAGTGTTACTTGCCTTGCTGATGATCCGCAAAACCTAGCGAGTCGAAGTAACAAGCGGCACACTCCGGGTACTCTATCGCAAACAAACAAGCATACAATCAGTACTCATCTAATGCACAGGTAAAACTCGAAAGAAAGATCCAACCAGAAAGTTCAACTTAAGAACTCCGGTTTGCAAAAAGAATCAACTCGAAAGAAGCAACGAAAGTCAAACGGCTAAAGAAAGAAACTCCGTTTGCTAATCTGGATCTAGGTCAAATTTTACTGTTGCAAAAACTTGTTTGAGTAGGTTAAACGGAAAGAGAATTTCGAGACGAAACTCTAGGCACTTGAATCACCTGATTCCGATAAACGAGCGAGAAGTTAAACAGATTCGAAATTTCGATCGGAAATCGAATCTGAGAAAATAACGAGAAAAATCCGACAAAAAGAAAAACGGACGAACGGTTAAATAACGGACGTTCGTTAACAGAGAAAAACCGATGAACGCGTTCGTTAAAACGAACGGTTCGGTGAACGCTCGTGAAATAAGAAAACAAAAAAAACCGATCTAGGGTTTTTTTTAAAACAAAAGTTTTTTTTTTCAAAAACCGGTCAACACGAACGGGCAGTACCTTGTCGGGCTTCTCCGGCGAGGGGCTC
>NC_057799.1:65186717-65248026 GCF_018294505.1 Triticum aestivum
TGCGGCGGCGGCGGGCGGCTCCTCCGGCGGCGGTGATGGCGAAAACGGGGGGGAGGGGGTATATATGGAGGGGGGGTGCTAGGGGGCTTGGGGAAGGGGGCACCGAGGCGGCGGCGGCGTCGTGGCGAGGCCGGACTCCGGCGGCGTCGTGGGGAAGAAGGAGAGCGCGGGTGGGCTCGGCTGGGCTCGGCCCACTCGGCGCGGGCGGTATTTTTTATTTTTTATTTAAAAAAAATGTTCCACGGAAAATATTGCGTAGAAAAATAAATAAAAATCAGAAAAATATGAAATAAATTTTCCCCGTCTAGTTAGAAAATCTAGAATAGGGTGAACATTTTTAAAATCAAAAATAAATATTTTGAAAACATGCATATTTTTAAATGCAATAAAAACTGCAAATAAAATCCGATAAATTCCAAATAATGATTTTTAACATTTTTCCTCCAGTATTTCAATATTTTGGAGAAGTCATATTTTCTCCTCTCGCTTATTTGTAATTTGAAATATTTTTCCGGAGAGAAAAATAATTAAAATCCCAATCCTCGTTTGAAAAATCAAATAAGAAAATTCGAGAAAATCCCCAACTCTCTCCGAGGGTCCTTGAGTTGCTTAGGATTTATCGAGGATTTGTCAAAATGCGACAAAACATGATATGCAAATGATGATCTATGTATAACATTCCAAATTGAAAATTTGGGATGTTACAACATCTCATGTGCTATTAATCTTGTCGATAGTCAAAGGCTGTCTTGAAAAACACATTAGGCCCTATATAGATGGAAGGAGGGAGTAGGTCCCATGCAAAAAATGAGAATAAAATTCAAACATCTAGGCATCATGGCTCGGTCGAGAACATTGAGAAACTTGGTTTTAAAATCATGAAACTTGGCATGGTGTCATGTCATGGTAGTACCATGCTGTGGTAAAAAAAATTGGTCGAATAGGAACAAATTTTGGTGTAAGCTTCTTGCAAATCGGAGCTTCTCTCAAGAAGGCTCGTGGTTCTAGGAGGGAACGTGTCACCTTTGTGTGCATAATTCAAATTTGAAATACAAGCACATGTTCCAGTGCACCAAAGTTGGTTGAAAAATCACATGTGTGTCCTCGGGTAAATTTCTAGGTTCCATGCAAGAAATGGGAATGAAATTCAAAATTCTGGGCGTCATGGCTGGGTTGGAAACATTGAGAAACTTAGTTTTTTAATTCCTGTAAATCCAAAACACGCATGAAAATAATGAAACTTGGCTTGGTGCCATGACATGGCACCAACATGCTGTGGTAAATTTGCAGCCTGATTTGGGAAGGCGCACACATTAACAATCAACAAAGTCATTTTGGAACTAGTGCTGTCACGTTACAATCGGAAACACAAGTATTATTGAAACCGTGGGCGTTCTACTTACTAGTACCATTTACGTGCCGCCACGCGTCCCCATTTTTTATTAGCTAGGAGGCGCCGTGTAGGGTAGCTATTTGAGTATGAGAGGCGTGCGATCAGACCCCTGCGCGTGCTTATCGGGAGGAGAGCCCTTTGACCTCCATCTGCCATCCACCTCTCTCCCAAGGTCTCCATTAATGGCGCCCGAGCCTCTGTTTAATGGCGTGGCTATGTCTCACTCGACTGAGATTTAAGAGAGAAAAAAGAAAATCTGAAAGCACGGATCTTGATGTAAGATCCGACGGACCTATATAACATCTACTGCGACTTATAGCAAAACTGATGAATATATATGGACGCGGCATTCCGCGCAGGCCAGGTGCCCTCCCTTGCACTGCAGAAATCAATCGAACAGCACATCAATCAAGAAACCTGCACCTTGCTCAATCAGCCAAACGGACGAGGTGTATTCGAACCTCATACACTGGAGGCGTCAAGGGGCAGAGGCACAAGGGGCAGTGGAGCATGGTGAGGTCCATCGAGACCTTAGAGAGCTCCATCGTCGGGTCCTGTTCGGTCTGCATGATCTCGCCCTCCTCGTGCACAACCATCTCTCGACTTGGGCCGGGGTATTACAAAGCTTTACCGTCACATATTTTATACTACTTCAAGGTGCATTAAATCAACACATGCAAGTATCAAAAGGAGAGTCATGGCATGCATGCATGCATTGTAATTAATGCATCGGTAAACGCAAATTATTGAAGTATATCGAGTGCAGTGCTTTGATGTGTCGCGTTAACTCGTACATCAACGAGAAGTTTGATTATCCTCTCCCTCGCGGACTTAACTGCACCTACCTTTGGCTGTATGACAGGTTGGCCACACACCTGTCGGGCCCACCTGTCATACACGCAAAGGCAGGAGCGTCCCTCCCTCGCCCATGAGCCTGGTGGCTGGCAAGACTAGGAGAAGCTTTCGCTACACGCTCTCCCTCCCGCACGCGGTGGACATGCAGCAGTTCAATCGGTGTCAGATGGCCAGAAGCGTACTGTAGTACTCCTCCAGTGCAGTAGTACTCCATCATTGTTCTACTTCCCGAAGAGGCGAAGAGCCAAGCGCAGCCCGGACGCTCGTGTGGCAGTTTCATGTGTAGAGTAGTCTAGGATAGCGTGTACCGTGCCTGTAAGCTTAAAATCGTTGGGGTCGGCTCCATGCTATGTGGCCGTCTCGAAGTTTAAAAAATAAATTAAAATAGTCTTCTGGCCCTACCTGACACCCTGGTGATTGTAGTTTGCACACTCATCTGGTCAAGACAGGAATATATATTTTAATTTGTTTTTTTTTCGAAAAGGGGGGACTCCCCGGCCTCTGCATCAGAACGATGCATACGGCCACATATATTTTAATTTGTGGTGGGTAAATGTTAGAGGTTGCAGCAAATATATTGTACACTGCGGGTCTTTCAGCCAAGTTTAGAGGCAAGCATGTGGGGCCAGTGCTACGATGTGTCGCGTCAACTCGTACAACGAGGAGAAGCTTGATTTTACTACACGCCTTCTCCCTCACCCATGCACGCGGTTGCTCGCAAACGAGGACATGCTTTTGCTTAGTAGTACTTCTACAACAAGCTATCCGTCCTGCTCGCGGTGGACGGACATGCAGCAGTGGATTCGACACTGTAGAAGCAGTAGTAGTAACATCATTGTTCGTCTTCTCGAAGAGGCGAAGAGCCAAGCGCAAACCGAACGTTGCAGTTGCGAACATTGGAGCACGCATGTAGCCAGGCTCTTGCATGAGACAAATTGCTATGTGAGCCCACTATTGTACTAGTACGTACAACTACTTGCTAGTATAGCCCTGTAAACCAGAAAGGAGTATTTGCCCTTCTAGATATTTCAACAAGTGACTAGACTACACCGAGACGGAGTACATATGGAGCAAAATGAGTGAATCTGCACCGTAAATAAATACGTACTAGTTCTATCGTTTTCCTCTCCGAGGTGCACAATATTGAGTATACTGACTAGTCTCTTTTTGACACGCATTTATGTTTTTTACACAGTACAGACGCAAGCGCTCATATACACGCGCATACACTCACCCCTATGAACGCACACACGCACGACACTATCATCTTGAAATTTACGAAGTCACCATAGGCACCTCGTCGTCGACGGGTCCATAGGTGCTTGAATGCCAAGGAGGGAGAGGGTAGCGGTTCCCGAGACGTTGAATGGTCAATGATGCATCCTCAATTACATGCAGAGAGAATTAATTGGAGAAGCAGAATAGAGCCAACACGATGTGAATGCAACAGAGTTTGGACTCTCATATAATAAAGGCGCCCCATCACTCCAATCCATCTACTCCCAAGTCTCTGCGCAACACTGCTCACTCCAATCCAAGACCAAGTGACCAGAAGCCACAAGTACCTATGGAGGCGATGGACGCGAGCGGCAGTCGGCTGTGCCAAATCATCCAAGGCGCCGGCCTGCGACCCTGCACTGCGCAACATTTCCAGACGGTGCTGGCGACCGCAGGCATCGTAGCCCTCGCCGACGCCGGCTTCGCCTCTCGCATGGACGACATGATGGTCAAATCCATCCGCAAGTTCACCACCGTCAAGAAGCGCGCGGACGACCTTGCCGTACTGCTCCAGCCCGCGCGCCCAGACTCCTCATTGCCTTCCACCCTCATCGGCCTCCATGGTGACGAACTCTTTCAAGTCCTGTTGGCCCTGCAGGTGCCGGAGGTCGCGACGAAGATTGTGCACCTCGAGGCCGCGCTCGCCATGCAAGAAACCGTCGACCTGCACATCCACGTCTACGCCTTGACGGTGTAGAGTGCCCTGAGGTTGAGCACACAGATGATCTACGTACGTTCAAATACAATCAACCATGCGAGATCAGTTCCAAATCGAGAGGGAAAGGCGAAGAGTCGGTGGACGGTTGCCAGTTTGCCACGGTACACGAAGAGGCGCCCCGGCCTACACGTCCTTTCGGAAATTGTACAAAAGGACTCGCCGTCTTCTTACTGCACCTAACTTTGGGTGTATGACACATGGGCCCAACGGGTGGCTGGCCAACCTGTCATACAGCCAAAGGCAGGTGCAGTAGAGGGGCGAGGAGTAGATGGCCAACACGCACGTGAATTCAACGCAGTCTGCACTTCTCATATAAAGGCTCCCGCCAGTCCAATCTACGAAATCCTACGCACCTACGCACCTAAGGGCAAGAGTGATCACTCCAATCGCAAGATCAGTTGACTAGAAGCTAGACCCATGGAGGCGATGAGCGCGAGCATCAGCCGGCTGTGCCAAATGGTCCACGACGCCGGCCTGCATCCTAGCACCGAGGAATGTCTCCAGGTAGTGCTTGAGGCCGCCAGGGCGAGGGGCCGCTTGGACGACAGCTTCGTCTCCTTGTTCGACGAGGTCCTCGTCGGCTTCCTCGACAAGTTCACCGTCGTCAAGAAGCTCACGGACGACCTTGACGTACGCCTCTAGCCCACGTGCCCAGGCTCTGTGATGCCAGCCAGCCTCAACAGCCTCTATGGTGACAACCTCTTCGACGCACTGGTGGCCCTGCGACTGCCCGCCGTCGCGCCGGAGAATGTCCGCCTCGAGGTTGCGCTCGCCGCACAGCGCCTGGCGCAGCAAGACACCATCGACATAATCACCCACGTCTACACGCAAATCGTCCACAAGGACTACTAGATGCAAGAGGAGGACGATAGGACACTGGCCTTCTTGGACCGCAGGGCAACCTTGGACGGCATTGTTTAGAAGCACGTTGAGCTTGCCGCCAACGCCGCTGCTCCTCACATGTCGGTTGGTGACCCGATGCACTAGGGCGTGAGGATGTCGTTGATGGATCCGTATGTATCTTTATCTTTCCGTCAAATCCATGTAGTAGTATATGGTACTACTAGTAATTATCTTACCTTTCGCATCAACTTCATAATTTTCCTACGTACTCCATGCATGAACCGTGCCAGAACCAAACTTCTCATTATTCTAGGGAAAATCGTTATTTCTATCTATCGGTCGCCCCATGGAGCAGAACCAAATTTTACAAGTTACAAGTTCAAAAGGAAAAGCCTGTCGTGTTCGCGTCGCACCCCCACACGGTTTGTCCGGCACGCCGCTCAAGGGGGAATGCATGTTGTGTTGCATTTTCACTTACAAGTGGGACCGCAGTTGAGCAAACTGACTATCGGCAAACCCCCACCCCGCCCACCGCGCGATGGCTGAGAAAACAGGAGGGAGAAGAGATGGCTGTAGCTAGCACGGACTCCAAGAAAATTGGTGTCGGATGGGACTCGTGTGGGTGGCGTGTGCCGTACTGCTAGGCATGAATGCTAGTTATGGCCCATGCCACCCCACTCTATCGAGGTGCTGGTTACTCCACTATATCGAGTACGTAGAACAAATTTCCTGGAGTCCGTGCTCGGCCCTCCTCTATCTCTCTTCTCAGCCAGCCAGCAGACACGCGGAGCCCATCGTCTGTTTGCTCATATGCGGTCCCACATGTCAGTGAAAACGCAAGAGGACCCACTGAACCTGCACATCTTTCACCTCGACGTGCTGGTGATGAAAAACAAATCCAATAAAGATCTTCGGTGGCCGCTTTTGGAGTTACTCAAGAGTAGTAAGATTCTATTTACAGTTTAACCCAAGATGCACATCACGTGGCTTCACCTACCACTCTATTTTCTTGCATGACACGACCTGGATGCTGGATGTCCCACGTGTCGGCAAAAGGAGGAAGAACTCGACCAAATCTTCGGTTGTGCTCTCGGATTAGACTAGTTGTGCTAACTTAAAATTTTATTGTGTAGAATGGATGCAAGTTTTGGTATTGGGAAGAAGAGTACAATGATATATTGATAGAGCACAATTTAGTAGATGTTCTAGCACTTTTAGCTAGCATAGAGGCTAGAGATGAGACTAGAGCACTTGTTGATAGAATAGAGGCTAGACACGTCTACTTCTTTACACTCGAAGAAGAAAGAAGCACGCAAGATCGAGCCTCCGCAGATCAACAATGAATGCATCGAGAAGGCACTAATCCAACTTGCAGGAGCAGTTATGGAAGTTGGATATCTTCTAAAATGTATTCTTGTGGTTCTTGTTTTCTTTGGTCTTGCTTTTCTAGTCAAAATTTTGGTGATGTATTTCCATGTACCAAAAAATCAATGATGAAAAAAAGACATGTGAATAGTGCATGTACTCAATGACAGAGCACGGGATGGTAGCCATGGACATGGTCGGCCCTTTTTGAAGAGAGTACTAATAAATAACTTTGATGTGTCCCGTCAGCTCACAAAACGACGAGAAGCTTGCTTACTATGCCTTCTCCCTCGCCAACGCGTGCGTGGTGGCTCGCAGCACGAGGAGAAACTTTTGCTTACAAGCGGTGGACGTGCAGCAGTTCATTTGGTGTCAGATTGCCAGAAGTACTACTGTAGTACCATCATTATTGTTCGACTTCCGGAAGAGGAGAAGAGCCAAGCGCAAGGTCACCTACTAACCTAGTACAGTACTACTATAGCTAAAGCTGGTCCACCTTTTTAGAGCATGGTTAATAAATATAGGCGGCTCTTGCTGCGGCACATCATTTAGAGCAAGTACTCTCTTCATAGGAACAAAGGAAGTGAAACAAAAGTTGGAGTGGATGCTAGATTGCCAATTAAAAGATGATTACATAGGGAAAAAAATCCTATAGCATTCTATCCTATGAATCAAACGACCAATGTAGGAAAATTATGAGGGGGGTCTCTCCAACAGTGTTCCTGGGCTCGCACCTAACATCACGGTGGTCGAACTTGGAGTCATTCATCTGGTACACGTGGCATCTCAGATCTGGACACAAGGTGACGCAACCTCTTACTTCCTCCGCCATTTGAAGGGGCGCGCCGGTGGAGGGCTAGCATACTCCAATATTAGGTTGGCTCTATGTGATGTGGCAACTTCATATACTAACCGGATGCTGGCTATACTACTACGGCACTCACACTCCAACAAGTGACTCGAAAACCATTCATAAATTGAGTCTATGACATGCATTCGCAACTGAAATGTACCATTCATTAAATACAACAAGTCATCAACACACAACGACAACGAGGATACATGTTGGATTATAGATTATTTCCAACAAAACATTCTAGCAAATACTAAAGTTTTCATCACACAACAAATAACAAGCAATGAAATGAACTTCAATTCAACCAATCCTCGGCGTTGGAAACGCTTGCTTTGAACCATAGGTGCTCTGGGAAGGGCCAGCTATTGTCAATATCGAGAGCAACGCAGGACTGATCATCCAGGCTGAAGCGGCATATATCAGGACCAGGGTAGGGAACCACCGAAATGTCCGAGGTATAGATACAGTTGCTTCTCATAAATGGTAGTAACGTTGTGTCAACAGCAGCTGGATCGCCTTTCACCATCATTGGATAGTTTGGTCCAAGGAAGAGCGAGTTTTTTCCAAGACTATCAATACCGAACCATGGAGAAGGTGTTTGCGCTAGCACACTAGTATCCGTCCTGAATACCATGCGACGGGTGTTGGAATAGGTCAGGAGAGGGCGACCATGGGAGACAACACCTGCTTCCTCAGTAGTAACAGTCTGAGTGCACTGTATACAGACAAGAAGAGGTGATCCATCGGAATTAGTTGCCAGGCGCCACTGAGTATATAAGTTCTGCTCCTCCTCATGCTCGTGATCATCACCACCGTCATCTCCCCCTTGCTTATAATTTTTTTCAAGTATAGGTGGCGGAATGTTCACAGGACCTTGGAAACACAAGAAGAAGGTTAATTAGTAAAGGGAAACTGGCTAACCCGCATGCATGTGGATGAAACAATTATAATTACGGTGGAAGACAAACGTACCGAAACTACGAGGATCCCATGCAAAAACAGTGCCACGAGTGGTGGCAGCAAACACAAGATCCTCGTATTCAATTGCATCACAGTACACATCTGTGTATAGAAACTAATTTTTGAGCAATATCCATCCAGTCGAATCACGAAGGACGACAACAAGCTTGTCGAAGATAGCAACAACTTGATAGTTCTTGTAATTCCAAGAGCGGTTGGGAACTCGACAAATTGCTATCTTTAGTAGACGACAGTCACCATGATCGTATTTGAACGTACGTAGATCATCTGTGTGCTCAACCTCAGGGGCTGACGAGTGTACACATTCACAAGTTCCCAGTCGCAATTGTACCCAATATAAACAACCCAATCTCCATTTGTGCCAGCCCAGGACTTACCCTTAAGCGATGGCATCTTGACATCACACGTATCATTATCAAGCGGCATCAACTTGCACAAGGCGAGGCCTCCGTCGTCCGCGCCCATGCGAACAGGCTTATAGCGAAGAAGATAAGGGAGATCAAACCGCTCCTCGACCCTTGTGTTCCTTGTAATGATGTTATTAGTTGAGTCGAGAATGGGCTTGAACGAACCTGCCCTGCTAGCCGAGGTGATGACGTCGCACCGATCAATGAGTTCCCCCACCACGTCATCTTTCAGATCGGGGCAAGAATAACGGGGTCGTTTCCGGCTTGTTCCCTCCATGGAGAAGGCGATCAACCAATGGCAGAAGGAAGGGTGAAGGCAAATGGAGGAGGGAGGAAGAGCGTGCGACAACAGTTCCAAATCGAGAGGGAAAGGCGAAGAGTCAGTGGACGGTTGCCAGTTTGCCACGGTACACGAAGAGGCGCCCCGGCCTACACGTCCTTTCGGAAATTGTACAAAAGGACTCACCGTCGTCTCACTAACATGTTGGAACGGGACCACATGTCAACGAAACATCGTGTGTAATTTCTCGTGCAAAATGCGATCTGGCCGCGTTGGCCCGAGGTGCCGCATTATTTCTCGACTTTATTTTTTTAATGGCGTGCCGTTCAGTTTTGAAGCACGACTAACTGGTACTGTTTGCAGAGAAAATATAAACTACTGTACCACTACTCCACCTCTAGTACTAGTAGTATAAAAAGATATATAGGCTGGAGCTTCAGAGCTTTCTTGCTAAGGGCTGCCCACTTGCTTCTCACACTATCACCCTCTCTCCAGATCTAAAAAAGATGGCCTCTCTCTCCCTCCTCACCGGTGGTCACAGATCCATCGGGGAAGAAAAGGACGTGCAGTGTTGACGCACTCGTCGTCGGCGAGCGAGGTCACGCACTCACGACAAGGCCGTCCTCTCAGACCTAGCGCCCGCGCGGGATGGCCTCCGTCCCCAAGCTCGCTGTCATAGTGCGTGTGGAGGACGATGACCACGAGCGAAGCCACTTCCCGCCGACCCTCAGGTTTGCTACCTCTTTTTGAACCATACCCTTGTTCTATTGCCCCATCTGCCATGTCGCTGCATGTGGATCTTTTTCCACTCCACCATCTTCCCAATTTGCTATCCTCTGCTCTGCTGGTCACGCAGACGAAAACCTTAATTTTCACTATTAAAGGAAACCCTACTTCATGCAGACTAATCCATGTCTGGGTTGAATAAGGAAAGGAAGGGAGACTGTACTGTCCAAGAGAGTAGGCATCGAACCCGCATCTAGGTTGAGAAGGGGAAAATCAGTAGCTAAGGAACAAGTCTCGTGTCTCTTGGTTGAGAAGGGTATAAAGGCATGACAACGCAATAGAGAATGACCAGGTCGATCGGTTTGTTGTCCTCACATAGGAAAAAGGTGGCTAAACATAACAAAAATGGGACGTAATCCACATATGCTGCCTGGATATTTGTTGCTCTGGGCAACCATACCTCCCTCACCACTCTATGCGTCCATGGAGGTACATCGTACTGGTGCGCCCACTGTCCGAATGGGCCTCACATGCTCTTAGTCTAACTTTTTTGCTGTTAGTATAACACCAACAACTAAGTCAAGCAATGCTACTGCTAAAGTGATGCCACATTTAACTAATGCCGCACTCAGTCTAATGCCACCGATAAATTTAAGCAATGTCATTTAATGTCACTGGATTATTTCAGGGTTAGCTGTTGATTGTGGATGTATTAAAGATTTTTCAACTAAGGCATTCTAATGATGTTGCACAACCAGTATACCAACGATGAAACTTGTTACTACCTTCAGATTTTTGCACTATTAATGCTTATAGATTACATACCTCACTTTCATGAGATAAGTTAATTTTTTTGTACAGTGTCACCAAAATGCCAAGGCGCTGATGTCATTTTATTTTGGTTAAACTGCACAAAAAATTATGAAGACAAGAGGAAAGGTTAAGAGTGGGCACCTCCTCCTCCGGCTGTTCTCTTGATTCGTTCGATCAAGTTTTTATGTTTGATCAATTATCAAGATTGGGCTAGCAATTTTTTGGCCAACACTAGGTGCTTCATTGCTTTGGTCTGATTATACAATGGGCATCATTTTGCCTAAGTTAAAGTTTGTATTCCGAAAATAGTCTCGCCATGTGATCAAGAGAAGACCAAATCATATTGCAGTGGATGTTCCTCCATCATGTGTGGTTCATTCCCATGGTTCCATCTATTGGTGAAACCACTTACGTTTGCAAGAGGAATTGTAGACTTCACAAACAAATTTGTCATTCAGTCTGTACTGAATGTTGGCCAAGAGAAGCATCCATGTTAGTAGGAAGAACATATGTTTTTTCTAGATCTTTGCTTTTGGAGCTACATATTTGTATATGATCTGTGAATCATTGAGATGCATTAACATGTTGATCTTATGTATGGGAATCGTACTAGTTGGTTTTAGTTGTGGCTGATCTTTGCTTTTGGAGCTACATATTTGTATATGATCTGTGAATCATTGAGATGCATTAACAGTTCCTTATATCTGTTCGCTCAGTGTTTACAAGTTACCGATCGATCACTAGCTAGCCTACTAATGCGCTCCTGGCTGTTTTAGTTGCGATGCAAGATCCGAAGTGGCAGTTTTTTGAATAGAAATGCCTACCTCTGAAGAAACTGACAAGCTGCTCTGAAGAAAATGCCATGCGAATCTGAAGAAACTGCTAGCAAAAATGTTCGCAAATGCCTTATCTCCCAGCTAAAGTTCATCAATTAATGCCCTCGGCTGCGACTCACTGCATGCTGTTCCGCGTACTGGCTGCGAGCGATTTTGAGTGCCCGCATGCAGCCGACCGTAATTAAGGCAGCTAACTGATGCGAAAAAATATGCTCTTTAATTGTTGCGGGCCTTTTAAATCCGTGGAATCATTATTGACAAGGAGGGAGATGATTCGAGTGCACTCGTTTGACCGTAAGGCCGGCGTGCGACCCAGCATGGACGGGACGGGACGGCACAGTCAGAATTTCAGTTTCTCTAGTTTTCCACGGCAAGCTGGCGTGCTAAGCCATGCCTGCTTCATTATGCATTGAATTCCGATGACCGTCGCGCTACCTTCTGCTTATAAGTACTGTTTCTCGGCCTTCTATGGTGGCACCATGACCCAACTCGCCCTATCCTCATAAGCCCCCACCGGCCCGACGTTGCTCGCCACTTATCCTCGCTCTCGCCACGTCCGCCATGCCCCCGCCCGTCCGCGATAGGCGTGGCCGGAGGCGGTCACCGCTGGAACTAGTGTTCGGTTTTTCACCAGAAGGCAGACGGAGGGAGGAGGCATTCTATCGGTCTTTAGATGGCAATGCGGAGATCGGGGACTTGTTGGACCGCGACCGCCTGGCGGAGGAGCAGGAGTTGTTGGAGCGCGACCGCTTGGCGGATGAGTAGCGTATCGCCGATTTGCGCCGCCAGCAGGACATGGAGCAGCAGCGCACCGATGCTCTGAGTCACGAGCAGATCGCCCGCACGTGGGCCGACTACGTGGAGGCCGGCGCCCGGCAAATAGCCCTGGAGGCTGTCGGGCACGCACGCGTTCGCGACGCCGATTTTTACTACCAGCTCGTTAAGTGGGTTTCCCGCTTAGAAGCCGAAGCTTCGGTGGACCACGCCGGCATGGAAAGGGCCAACGCGCGCGAGCAACGCACCCTATCGCACCTCTGGCAAGTCCGAGGCGAGGCGGAGGACGCCGGTGCCGGCGTTTAGCGTGTACCACAGATGGTGGCCGGCATCGTCTAGTTAGGTAAGAGTAAGTTAGTACTTGTACGCTACTAGAGTATTAGTGGAAGTAGATAGTTAACTTGGCTATGATGGTTGTCAACGTGGAAGTTCAGTACTCTATATGTGGATCAGACCTGTTACTTTGCTTTGAATGTTGAACTTTCCGTTTGAACATATGGAATGGGCTGTTATTTTTTAAATGGGTTGTATTTGTCCTCCACGGGTTTAGAGGCTGACTTGTGGGCCTACCAAGTTGACGCGTACACAACCAGGAGATGATTGTACGTGGAGAGGATGACAGCAGGGACCCGCCAAGGTCATGGCAGCACGCTAGCAAAGTGCCTCCTTATTTCAATCCAATAAAAAAATGGCTCCTTGTAATGGATTTCTGACATCTGGGTCCCATGCCATTGTCAACGTAGTCAATAAACGAGAGAGTTGCACAACGAGCGGCTGACATCAGGGACCCAGCAGCTCGCCCAGTTATTTTTGTTTTGGGTTAATTTCATAAATGCCACTCCAAATCTGGTGTTTCTAAGAAATGCCATTGCAATTTCCAAACTTTGAAAAATGCCATTTCATGCCATCCCCAGTGGCATTTTTCGATGTCTGGAGTGGCGTTTTTCAAAGTTTGCAAATTGCAGTGGCGTTTTCCAAAGTTTGCAAAAATTGCAGTGGCATTTTTCAAAGTTTGGAAATTGCAGTGGCATTTTTATGAATCGCCATATTTGTTGTGGCATTTATCTAATTTGTTTTTGAGACGGAAGCAGGGTGTCAACTGGGCTGTGCGGGGCACTCTGGCATGTCTAGACAGCCTTCTCTTTTATGTTTACCACAGACCAGCCCAGTAGTTTTTCTTTTCTTTCTGAAAATGGCTAGCCCAGTTTTTTTTGTGATTTGCCAAGTAAGTCGCTTTGTCAGGCCTATTGGGCTGCAAATCTTTCAAGACGAGGAGAGCTTCATTCGGCTGGACGAGAAATGGCCTATCTGTAATGAGAAATGGGCTGTACATTTTTAAAACACATCAAACCGGCAATTACTTTCAAATTTATTTTTTTTCATTTCAAGATTTTAAATTGCATTAATTTTTATGCGTGGACAATTTGTTGGATTTTATATTGATATACATTTATTTTTAAAATCAGTTTGAATGTGGTACGAAATTTTGGGATTAAAAACAGTTCGGACCGCACCGAAATATGCAACATTTCGCATAATTTTTTAACCGTGGCCACAATATGGGTTGTAATGCTAACAAAAAGATTATGGGCTCCAAAAGAAACCTTCAGAATTAGCAAATGGGCTGTAAATTATTAGAAATAATGGCAGATGGGCTGTATGCTATTTTCCACAGATTTGAGGCTTTCCTAAAAAAAGGTTGACGCACAAGCAGTGACTGTTGGATGGCCATCCAATGGCCGTCGTGCTTCTTCAATCTCTGCTCTTCCTGCTCCAGCCGCTCAAACAAGCACTGGCTGGACTGCCTGCTCCCTCCTCCCCGCGGCCGGCTCTGCTGCCGCGCAGGCCTCACCGCCCCACCGTACTCCCATCGCTGGCCTAGCCATCCCTCTACTCACCCACACCTGCTGTTATTCTCCGGCGACGGCAGACGAACCAGTAAACCCTCGTACAGTCGTACTCCCCTCCGCGTGGGAAACAACTGCCGAGTCTTCCCTGCCTCCGTGTCGTTCCCTTCCTAGGCCTCGCCGTCGTCCACCACCCTGGTGCTCTCGGCGCGGCCTGGTCAACATGGTCAACGACCGACATGCATCTGAAGTGGACTGTACGTGGAGAGGCCGCACGCAAGGAAATGCCTCCTTATTACGCGCAAAATAATGATTCTTCCACCTGACATCAGGGACCCACCGAAAGGGCCTCTGTATTTCATGAAAAAAATGTTACCGCCGCTGACAGCTCGGACCCACCAGCTATATCTTCGCACGCAAGGAAGTGCCTCCTTATTACGCACAAAAAATGAATACTCCCCCTGCTAGCTGGGACCCACCATGGTGGGAGGCTGACTTGTGGGCCTACTAAGTTGACTGGGACGGGGGCCTTTGTCAACTTTAGTCAATATGAACGGTTCTAGCTCCAGTGACCGTACGATGTCCATCCAACGGCCGTAGTGCTTCTTCAACCTCTGGTCTTCTTGCTCCAGCTGCCCAAAGCAGTGCCGGTCGTGTCGCATGCTCCTGCCTCCCGTGGCCGGCTGTGCTGCCGCGGAGGCCTCACCGCCCCCTACTATTCCCACCGCTAGCCAGGCTCTGCAGTGACGGCAGCCTCACACGGCAGCCGAACCAGTGAACCCTCGTACTCCTCTCCGCGCGGGCTTCCACTGCCGCTTCTACCCCGGCTCCCCGTCGTCCCCTTCCTAGGCCTCGCCGTCGTCCACCACCCTGGTGCTCTCGACGCGGCGTGGTCAACGTGGTCAAGGAACGACTTCCATCAGACGTGGACTATACGTGGAGAGGCTGACAGCTGGGTCCACGGCCGCAGCAAGGAAGTGCCTCCTTATTACGCGGAAAATAATGATTCCTCCACCTGACAGCTGGGACCCACAGGACGGGCCACTGTATTTCATGAAAAAAACGTTTCCCCCTGACTGCTGGGACCCACCAGCTACATCTTCGCACGCAAGGAAGTGCGTCCGGGCAAAAAAAAAAGATTCGCCCCCCTGACTGCTGGGACCCACCAGCTACATCTTCGCAGGCAAGGAAGTGCCTGACAGTCGGGACCCACCTAGTCGAACCGTACGTAGCGTTGTCATTCTGGTCGCGAATGTGTACATACATATATACTGGTGGATGTAGAGGCGCGCATGTGTCGTAGTAGAGGCGCGCACGTAGCATGTACATGTACGTATAGCGGCCAGTGTGCAAGAAAGAAAATACGGCCACGTATGTACATACGGGCAGGGTCTCGAACGCCTACTCGCGCATACGTACGGCCAGGGCTCGTGTACATGGCTGGGTTGGAACGGAGAAACAGCGTCGTTGTCGTGTTCATGGGGAGCCAACCGGCTGGGTCGGAACGGAATGCGTCGTCGTGTTCATCGGGAGGGCTTGGACGGAACAGCCGATGGAAACGAGGCCTGGCGTACTGCAGAACGGAGGAAACGGCCTTGTGTTCGACCGACCACGTTTGAAACGGGATCCTGTTCATCGGGAGGGGTCTGGCGTACCGCAAAACGGAGGAAAGGACCTCCTACGGTCGAAACGGGGGTCCTGTTGATCGGGAGGGGTGTGGCGCACCGCAAAACGGAGGAAACAGACTTGTGTTGGAGCGCTACGGTCGAAACGGGGGTCTTGTTCATCGAGAGGGGTGTGGCGTACCGCAAAACGGGACTCCACGGGATACTGTTCATCTCCACCGTCGACCCCATCCAGCCTCCACGGGCTACTGTTCATCTACCGTCGATCTCCTCCAGCCTCCACCTGCGACTGTTCATCCACGGGCTCCTGTTCATCCAGCCTCCACCACGCGCTACTCCACCGGCTACTGTTCAACCAGCCCTCTCCACGGGCTCCTATTCAACCACCCCTCCACGGGCTACTGTTCATCCAGCCCTCCACCATCTACTGTTCATTCTGCCCTCCACGGGGTGGTCCTGTTCATCCTGCCCTCCACGGGGTCCTGTTTGTCCAGCCCCAACCGGCTCGATCGATCGGGGTCCTGTTCATCCAGAGGCAACACCACGGGGTCCTGTTCATCCACCCCCACCGGGAACTGTTCATCCAAACCCCCCAGCAACGCTCACTGTTCATCCAGAGGCAGCATCGATCGGCTTCAGTTAGCAGCAGTAGTGAAGGAATCGCTCGATCGGGTTCAGTTAACAGCCATCGATCGATCGCTCGGGTTCAGTAACGCATAGCCTGCAGTGCAATCGCTCGGGTTCAGTTAGAGCCCAACGCCTTGCTCGGGTTCAGTTAGAGCCAATGCCTCGCACACACACGCGTACGTGTATGAGAGAAACGCGCATCGCTCGGCCCCCGACCTCCCACCGTAACCGGGAACTCCCCGAAATTTTCCTCGCCCTCGCTTCTATCACGGTTTTTTCCGTCATGGACGGCCCAAAGAATGTCATGCAGCCGCGTCTCCGGCCCGCCCAAGACGAAAATCCCATTTTCTGTCATGATTTTTTTCATATAAGTAGGAGCCCACCACATCTATGATGATACCGGGTTTTGTCACAATTATCGTCATAGAAGTGTCATATGTATGACAGAAAAAAATTTCGTTCGGCCCAAAATGTCACGGATGTGTCTTTTTTTGTAGTGATATATATAAAATATTATCATGTTGTTTGTTTGTTTGTTGGTGTTATTCGTTGTTGTGTTTTGTTGGCTTGATCATATTATGCATATGGGTAGAATATATTTATATATACATAGCGTTTGGCCCTATTGTATCTATAACTCTTCTATGCTTGCCCACCAGATGCCGCCGAGGCGTGATAATAGACGTAATGCTGCAGGAGGAGACAACAATGGCGATGATGTACCACCATACATGCACCAGTTGCTTCAGGGACAAGCTCAGTTGATCCAGTTGCTTGTCCAGAACTAGAACAACAACAATAACAACAATAATCCGCCGCCACCGCCACCTGTGGATATGCTTACCAGGTTCTTGAGGTTGAATCCTCAGAGGTTCTCCAGTTCCTCTAAACCTATTGTGGCTGATGACTGGCTCCGTGCATTCAATAGGAACCTGGAGACGGTTGGATGCACAGATGCAGAGAGGGTGAGGTTTGCCTCACATTTGTTGGAGGGTCCTGCTGCAGCTTGGTGGGACAATTACTTGGTCACCTATCCCATTGCTACTATCACATGGCTTCAGTTTCAGGATGCTTTCCGTGCTGCACATGTGTCTGCTAGTGCTATGAGTCTAAAAAAGAAGGAGTTTCGCAGTTTGCGCCAGGGAGGTCACACAGTTAATGCGTATGTGGAGGAATTTAATAATCTTGCACGTTATGCTCCTAATGATGTTAACACTGATGCAGCTAGGCAGGAGAAATTCTTGGAGGGCCTAAATGATGACTTGAGCCTTCAGTTGTCAGTGGCCACTTTTAGGAATTGCCAGGATTTGATTAATAAGGCTATTGTGCTGGAGGGAAAGCAACAGACCATAGAGAATCGCAAGAGGAAGTACAACAACAATAACAGGTATAATTCAGGACCACAACAGAAGCCACACACTTCATATCATGGTAATGGAGCTAATGGACATAATCATCATGGAGGTAATGATCATAATCATTATGGAGGGAATGGCCACAACCATAATGGCCACCATCATCATAATGGGCACAAGAGTAACGATGGCAATGGTAGAGGTAATGGTATTGGTAATATCAATGGAGGGAACAATAACCAGAACCACCAGGTTACACGTGCGCCAAGGGATTTGAGTCAGGTGCAGTGCTTCAGGTGTAAGGCTATGGGGCACTATGCCACAGATTGCCCGGGGGCGAAGAACTCAGGATCGAGCAAGCCAAACCCCTTCGGTCGTGGTTTTGTCACGACAGATGTCCTAGGGGAAGTACTTAGTCGTGGAGCCATCGCTACGGGTTAGCTTAAAGGGGTTAAAGCGGACACGGGACGAAGAGAGTTTTATACTAGTTCGGCCCCTTACGATGAAGGTAAAAGCCTACGTCTAGTTGTAATGGAATTGATGGGGTTTCGATGACCAGGGAGCGAATACGCTTTGCCTGAGTCTCGAGTTGTTGTCCGTCGTTGAACCGCCACCGGATCGTCCCCTTATATACATGGGTTGACGCCCGTCGGTTTGCAGAATCCGAGGCCGGCTCATAATCGTGTCCGGCTCGGTCTCTGCTACTTCTATCTTACAACACAAGTTTACATATCAATGCCGGTTTATGTCTACAGGCCCTAACCGGCTTTGGGCCCTGGGCCTACTTGAAGCGTCACCGTCTGCCTTCATGGACTTCAGATACAGATGAACTACTCATGGGGTTAACCCGGCCTCTCCTAGAAGGTTTACGCCCAGTGGTAATATCCCCAACATTAGGCCCCAGATTGATTTGAACTGGTTCATGTCAATCCTCAATACTTACGAAATTTGCTTCTTCAACATCTTCACATAATCTTGTAAAGCGTCGTGACATCATCTTCTAGGATCATGGTAAACCGCCGTGACATCACCTGCTATTTAAAACCGTGTATAACCCACCTTCATTAATGAGCCTCCGACAATCGAGGCGACAGCTGCGCCTCATATCCAAAAAATTCGGCTCCTCGATTTTTGCGCCTGTCATTTACCTCCCTTATAAATAGGGCCAGTGGGTCTTTCCATTTCCCCCCTCGTGCCTCTTCGCGTCATTGTCATCCTCGCGACACCCGAACCTTCGACCTCGGCCGCCGCCATCAACCTTCGACTGATGCACCAACCTTGGCCGCTGCATCGACTTGAACGTACCAGAGCTCCTCCGCGCGCCGCCGCTGCTCAACAGCCTCAGTAAGTCTCCCCTTACCATAGATCTGCACTTAGGGTTTCTATCGTTCATCAGTGTTTGTCGCCGCCCTTCTTTTTCCTTATTTATATCCATGGATTAAATCCAAAAACCACATAGATCTCGCGCGGTAGTAATTTTGGCACCTGTTTGATATCCAACTCCTCTCAACTTGGTGAACTTTTAGTATGCTAGAAATTAGGTCAGAATATATTTTATTTTTCCAACACGCGGTAGATCTGAAATTACCACAGCAAGATGTGAAACCTGTTTTTCCCTTCACTTATACATCTTTAATACCAGATTGGGCGGTTTAACTTCATATATAAAATGATGACCTAGTAGATACCATTAGTCCCCTGTTGAATCGCCAATGCATTACACTGTTTCCATCGTCAGACTCCGGTTTACGAATAACCAAATCCGGTTTATCAAAATATGCTTGTATCCTTATATCGCTGTATAGTTGTCCACTGTAAATCTTAAACCGACAATAATCATGTTTCACATTTCCCTTGTCATGGCCAAGCAAGTCTATGAATGCAATTGGGCTCCCTCTCGAGTAACCGAGGAGCAGTTAAACAACCTTGTTAAAACGGGCGCTTTGGCCAAGAAAGATGTTATCCACTGGAGGGTCCCTGGCCGGAAAATCCTCCTACACCCAAGGATGGAGAGGTAGTCGTGTTCGCTCATCATCTCGGACAAGGTTTTAGCCCTCCCGGTTCAAAAATTTTCTAGGATGTACTGGCTAGTTTTCAACTGCGCCCTCAAGACATCGGTCCCAATTCTGTAACCAACATCTGCCACTTCCAAGTCTTTTGTGAGGTTTATCTGCAAGTGGAACCTTCAGTCGAACTATTTAGGGATTTCTTTCATTTAAACCATCGCACAGAGTTCTCAGATGGACCCAATACGGAATTGGGCGGAATGGCGGTTCAGAAAAGGAAGGAAGTCACCTTACCTCATCCCAAACTCCACAGTCACCCCAAAGAGTGGAACCAGACTTGGTTTTACTGCATGGATACATCTCCATCTGATGAAAATCCCCTGCCGGGTTACCGCCCTGAACGCCTTAGCAACACACATCCTTTTCTTCAAAGGTTGACGGCAAGAGAAAGGGACAACTATGCTCCCCAATTATCAAAGCTTAGAGCCTTCATGGCGAACGGTTTGACAGGAGTTGATCTTGCTTGTTGCTGGATAAGCTGGAGTATTCTTGCCTTAAGCCGGCGCTCCGGTTTGATGTGTGAGTACACGGGGAGTTTGAAGGATGCTCAACGGCACATTGACATTCAGCTTACAGATGCAGAAGTCACTGAGGCTGTAAAAAAGATACTGAATGAACCGGAGGCTGTCTGTGCCCAAACCGGACTACTCCCTTTCTGCACCTTCAACAAACCACCAGCTGTAAGAATCATATAATCTTTTTATCTGAAGTTGCTTCTGTCCAAATATTCTCTGAAAGTGTGATTATTTTCTAACAGGGTGATGATCCATTCTGGAACAAGAAACCATCCCAAGACAAACCAGCGAAGCCACAAGATAAACCAGTCAAGCCAGTTCGTCCAAAGACCAAGGTTGTTAAAAAACCTGCCAAGAGAAGGACCACTTCATCCTCCGATCTACCAGCTGATGACGATGTGGGTAACCCAGAACTAGAGGTAGAACTTGACTCTCTTGGTTCATTTTTCGTACATCTCATTGACAATGATTATTATCAGGACGACGTTGAAGGCAGTCATGCTGAGGACGTAGAGGTAACCATTCTTTCCTCCGATTCAGATCCTCTGCCAACATAAAAAATCCGTCAAGCAAACCGGAAAGTAAAATTTTCTCACCCTCTTGCTTACTTGGACCCAAACTTTCTTTTGAAGACGCAGCAGCACGAGGCCCGCCGTACCACCCGGCACAGCGGCCAGGTAGTTACCTCCGCCGGTTTACCAAACAGTCCGGTTCGGAAATGCCGATCAGAGGTCTCTTATCCCATTGATACTTCATGCCCAAAAGCAGGTTGTTTTCGCCAGCCTCTTAACCCGCCTGATTCAAATTATCAGGGTACTTCTCACTCATCCTCTGGCGAGTCATCGGCCACACAGCTTCCACCCCTCAAAATAGTTCCTGGGTGAGCTATGCACATGTCTTTATTCTTGATGTGTTATTTTTACATACTGTACTGATCCTTATGTCTATCTTTTCTCAGCGCCAAGCCAAGACCCAGCAAGAAAGCTCGTTTAAGCAAACTGGCTGATGATAATGTAGCTGTTGAACCGGAAAATACTCCAGACCCAGAAGAAACCGACGCTGACGACATGCTTAACGATCCGCCGCCTCAAGACCATGATTTCCTTGCCGAACAAGTGCAAGTTGATACTACAAGCCATGCAGACCGGCCAACCAGCCCTGTCCGAACTGATGATAGACCGGTCAGTCCAGTTAAAGATACTGACAAACCGCCAACTCCAGTGAAGGCTGCTGATGACCAAGATGATGACATTATGATTACTGGCACTGGCCACACCACTCCTGGCAATCCCGTCGTTTTGTCAAAGCATACTGCCAAGGACGACCTCTTTGCTATCGGCAAAGGCAAATGGAATGCCGATTTATCAAGCTACGCCCATCTCAACGCTCAAGACATTCACTCTGGCTTCTTGAACAGTCTGTATACCAGCCGTGACTATGAAGCTAGTTTGGTAAACTTGATGAAGGAGCGATATGAGGTAACTACTTTTTTTTCTCTTTTGTCCAATTGCAGTTTATCAACCCCTAGTAGCCCCCAAGTGACGGTTTATGATACCGATCTAAACCGGGACTTTTGTCATAACTTAACTTTGCATAACCTCCAGGGACTGGATTACTTCTTTATGATGAACCGGTTCCTTAAAATTTGCCATACTGCTCTTTCACCGGTATAGCCCCCAAGGGCCGGTTTAACCTTATAAAGATGAACCGGGACTGTATAAGAATTCCCATACTAACAGTTTTTGAGCAAACACACATTAGCCCCCAAGTGCCAAGATTAATACTTGTATTGTGCTTGGGACTTGTAGAAATTTTCTGATAAGGAGCAAATATGCATTAGCCCCCAAGTATCAAGGGCATAACTTGTTATGTGCTTGGTACTTCAAATATGTACTGTCAACTCATTATGTATCTGTCTCTTTATAGGCTGAACTGAGCAAGAAGGAAAGCCAAACCGCAAATCTGCAAGAGAACATCAAGTCCCAACAAGCTGAAACTTCCAAAGCAAAAGATGAGCTGACGAGCACCTTAGCCGCTATGGAAAAGCTAAAGGAGAGCTTCGCCAAGGAACGGGAGGATTGGAACACAGAGAAATCCGCTTTGCGGAAAAGAGCTGAAGACGCAGAGGCTGCTCTCAAACCGGTGGTAGACGAGCTGACTGGTGTAAAGCGGCAAGTACATGCTATGACCGCTGATGTGTTTGGTAAGCATCCTTGCTTTATACTTTCAACATATCTTCCCATGCGTTGCCGGTTTACTGATGTTTGTAATGATGCAGGAACTCGCATTAGTCATCTGGGCTCTGATGTTCAGAAGAAGCTGAAGGCTGCATACACGCTGATAGAGCAACTGTATACCGGCGCACAACGAATTATCTGCACTGCTTCTCACAATAAGCTGCCCCCGACATTAATCAAGGATACCTTAGATAGGCTATCTATGCTGCCTGCCCGGGTAGAAGAGCTAAAGAGGTCTGCTGCAAGGGCTGGCGCTCTGACCGCACAAACCCTGGCAAAAGCATGGGTGCCTGACCTTGATCCGACGGACGTGGCCAAAGGCTACCCCAGCTTGAAAGAAGACGGATCAGAATTTGGCACTGAAGATCTCCGCGCCATAAACCGGGAAGTACGTCCGCTGGCTTGTCAACTTCCTGAAGAGGCTGATCTTTCATTTTACCAGGCGAGTTATGATACCAATAACAAGCGGGTTGCTGCACCAACTCCTGAGGCTCAAAACCTGATCCCTCCAATCCGTAAGCACACTTATGCCCCTGATATCGAACCGTCAACCCTTATAAGTGACGAAGCTGTGTTCCAAGCTTTAACTGGGATCGACTGGACAACTGTTGACTTCCAGCCGCTGGGTAGAGACGAAGAAGATGAACCGGTGCAAGCTGATCCGCAACCGTCAGGTCAAGCTGATAAGCAATCATAATCCGGGGGCCGGTTTAGTCTTCCACATGTTGCAATATTTATTGAGAAACAATTATCCCTTTTGGGCACTAAAATGCCTTGTAATAGGCTAGTTAAAACTGTTGGTCTGTTATGCCTTCGTGCATATTTATCTGCAACTGATGCGTGTTAATCCGCCTTGCTTTAAGACGTGATGTTCATAATCCATAGCTATTTATTCAAGTTGTTCCTGCAGATAAGAAACTTAAAGCACCCTGGCGATTTACCATAGGGCGGGTCATGATACCCAAATATATATATGACCAAGGTTTATAACCAAGGTTGTAAACGATAACCAAATATGGAAATATATGATACCTCTGACCTTTACGCATAGTGTTGGCTGGCCAACCTTGTAATGAGGGTAATAACCCTAATCCGGAGTAGAAGTAACTCCTGTTATATGATGCCGGTTTATAATAAAACCGTTCCGGGTTGTGATAAACACCGGTTTATTCCATACTGGTGACTATAAGTCAAAACCAACCGGGCTGATAGTCTCCGGATTATAATTTGATTGTATACTGTCAACTTGTAGCTGACAGCCTAACCGGGTTGATAAACACCGGTTTAAAATCGTCACAAATCTTATGAAAACAAAGAAAACTCAACAAAAGGCAAATAAAAACCGTTGTAGTCGAGGCTTTTCACGGGCTGCCAGGCCCCAAATTCGATCAAGAGGTGTAGCTATGGTTCGGGTTCGACCAAGCCCCCAAGTGATGCTGTGGCATTACGCCGATCAAGAGCTGTAGCTATGGTTCGGGTTCGACCAAGCCCCCAAGTGATGCTGTGGCATTACGCCGATCAAGAGGTGTAGCTATGGTTCGGGTTCGACCAAGCCCCCAAGTGATGCTGTGGCATTACGCCGATCAAGAGGTGTAGCTATGGTTCGGATACGACCAAGCCCCCAAGTGATGATGTGGCATTACGCCGATCAAGAGGTGTAGCTATGGTTCGGATACGACCATGCCCCCAAGTGATCTAATATGAAGCTTTGTGAAGCTAAATCAAGGGGTAAACCGGACGCCGCTTTGTAAGCTCCATGTAACCACACATGATGTAAGAAAACAACAGATACCTCGCTTTAGCTGAGGTTCCGGTTTATTATATTGATCATAATATATACAATGTCATGATATGTACATAAGCAGAGCCTGTAGCTCAAGTATAGTAGGGCCGAAGATGAGCAATATTCCACGGCCGGTTGGTCTTCTCCTCCGGTTTACGTGAGTCTTTGCGCTCTCGAACATCGATTAGGTAGTATGACCCGTTGTGCAGATTCTTGCTGACCACAAAAGGTTCTTCCCAAGAGGGGGATAACTTGTGCATATCCCTCTGATCCTGGATGAGTCGAAGCACCAAATCTCCTTCTTGAAAGGTTCTGGTTCTAACCCGGCGGCTATGATAACGACGCAGATCTTGCTGATAAATCGCCGAACGGGCTGCCGCCATGTCACGCTCCTCATCTAACAGGTTAAGAGCTTCCTGCCGTGCCTTCTCGTTGTTAGCTTCAACGTATGCTGCTACACGAGGTGAATCATGACGGATGTCACTAGGAAGAACCTCTTCCGCTCCATAAACCATGAAGAACGGTGTGTATCCTGTCGATCTGTTGGGTGTGGTATTGATGCTCCATAACACTGAAGGTAGCTCTTCAACCCAACAACCCAGCGTCCATTGCAAAGGAACCATAAGCCAGGGTTTGATGCCTCTCAAGATCTCTTGATTGGCCCTCTCCGCTTGACCATTGGACTGGGGGTGAGCCACTGATGACACGTCAAGCCGGATGTGCTCACGTTGACAGAACTCCTTCATGGCAACCTTTGACAGATTGGTACCATTATCTGTTATGATGATGTGTAGAAAGCCAAACCAGAAGATCACCTTTTTGATGAATTGAACCGCCGTGGCTGCGTCACACTTACTAACTGGCTCTGCCTCCACCCACTTTGTGAACTTATCAACCGCCACCAAGAGGTGGGTCTTCTTGTCCTTGGACCTCTTGAAAGGCCCAACCATATCCAGCCCCCAAGTTGCAAACGGCCAGGTGATTGGAATCATCCTCAATTCTTAAGCCGGTACATGAGCGCGTCTTGAGAATTTCTGACAGCCATCACATCTTTTGACCAAGTCCTCGGCATCAGCATGAGCTGTCAACCAATAGAAACCATGACGAAATGCCTTGGCCACCAAAGATTTTGAACCGGCATGGTGACCACAATCTCCTTCGTGGATCTCACGCAAAATTTCACGGCCTTCCTCAGGAGACACACAGCGTTGAAACGCCCCTGTCACACTGCAATGATGTAACTCTCCATTGATAATAGTCATGGACTTGGACCGTCGGGTTATCTGCCTGGCCAAAGTTTCATCCTCTGGTAATTCACCCTGGTTCATATACGCCAGATATGGAACCGTCCAATCTGGGATAACATGAAGGTCCGCCACCAACTGAGCCTCCGGATCAGGAACAGCCAAATCCTCTTCACCAGGGAGCTTGACGGACGGATTATGCAAAACATCCAGGAAGACATTAGGTGGAACCGGTTTACGCTAAGAACCCAGGCGGCTTAAAGCGTCCGCCGCTTCATTCTTCCTCCGGTCCACATGATCCACCTGATAACCCTTAAAGTGACCTGCAACAATATCCACCTCACGATGATATGCTGCCATGAGTGGGTCCTTAGAATCCCAAGTACCGGACACTTGTTGAGCCACCAGATCCGAGTCACCGAAGCACTTAACTAGGCTTAGGTTCATCTCCTTAGCCATCCGAAGACCATGGAGTAAAGCCTCATATTCAGCTGCATTGTTAGTGCAAAGGAACATTAAACGGAGAACATAACAAAACTTATCACCTCGTGGGGAAGTTAATACGACTCCAGCCCCCGAGCCCTCCAATTGCCTGGATCCATCAAAATGAATAGTCCAATAAGTATGATTCGTCTTCTCTTCTGGCGCTTGTAGTTCTGTCCAATCATTGATGAAATCCACAAGTGCCTGAGATTTGATCGCCGTTCGGGGTATGTATTTCAACCCGTGAGGCCCGAGCTCGATAGCCCACTTAGCAATCCGGCCAGTTGCTTCCCTGTTCTGGATTATATCCCCCAAAGGAGCAGAGCTGACCACCGTGATGGGATGACCTTGGAAATATTGCTTAAGCTTCCGGCTTGCCATAAAAACCCCATACACCAATTTTTGCCAATGCGGGTACCTCTGCTTGGACTCAATAAGTACCTCACTGATATAGTAAACCGGCCGCTGAACCGGATATTCCTTTCCTGCCTCCTTGCGCTCCACCACAATAGCCACACTAACAGCTCGAGCATTAGCTGCCACATATAGCAACAATGGTTCTTTATCCACTGGAGCGGCGAGAATCGGCGGATTAGCCAGCTGCCGCTTTAAGTACTCAAATGCTTCATTAGCGGCATCACTCCAGACGAATTTATCCGTTTTCTTCAGCATCTGATACAAAGGGATGGCCTTCTCGCCAAGGCGACTGACAAACCGGCTCAACGCGGCAATCCGGCCTGCCAGGCATTGAACATCATTGATACACTTTGGTTTAGCCAAGGAGGTGATGGCTTTGATCTTTTCCGGATTAGCTTCAATGCCCCTGTTAGACACCAAAAATCCCAAGAGCTTGCCTGCAGGTACACCAAAGACACACTTGGCCGGATTAAGCATCATTTTATAAACCCGCAGGTTATCAAAGGTTTCCTTCAAGTCATCAATCAATGTCTCCTTCTTCCTTGATTTTACCACAATATCATCCACATAGGCATGAACATTGCGGCTGATCTGTTTATGAAGACAATTCTGCACACACCGTTGATAAGTCGCCTTGGCACTCTTGAGCCCAAAGGGCATGGACACATAGTAGAAGGCTCCAAAGGGAGTTATGAAGGCTGTCTTCTCCTGGTCCTTAACTGCCATTTTGATCTAATGATAACCAGAATATGCATCCAAAAAGCTTAAATGCTCGCAACCCGCCGTAGCATCAATAATTTGATCAATACGGGGAAGGGCAAAAGGATCTGCTGGACAAGCTTTGTTGAGATCTGTGTAGTCCACGCACATATGCCAAGTGCCATTCTTCTTGAGGACCAGCACCAGATTAGCCAACCACTCAGGATGGAATACTTCAACAATAAATCTGGCCGCCAAGAGCCTGGCTACTTCTTCTCCAATGGCTTTGCGTCTTTCTGCATTGAACCGGCAGAGAAACTGCTTGACCGGTTTATACTTAGGATCAACATTGAGAGTGTGCTCAGCGAGTTCTCTCGGTACACCAGGCATGTCAGAAGGCTTCCATGCAAAGATGTCCCGATTCTCACGGATGAACTCGATGAGTGCGCTTTCCTATTTCGGATCCAAGTTAGCACTGATGCTAAACTGCTTGGACGAATCACCAGGCACGAAGTCAACAAGCTTAGTCTCATCAGCCGATTTAAATTTCAGGGCCGAATCATGCTCTGTAGTTGGTTTTTTAACAAAGTCATATCTGCCGGACCAACATTGTCTTTGTAAAACTTCAACTCTTCTGTTGCACAAACCGACTCAGCATAAGCCGCATCACCTTCTTCACACTAGCCGATTTAAATTTCAGGGCCGAATCATGCTCTGTAGTTGGTTTTTTAACAAAGTCATATCTGCCGGACCAACATTGTCTTTGTAAAACTTCAACTCTTCTGTTGCACAAACCGACTCAGCATAAGCCGCATCACCTTCTTCACACTCCAGAGCAATCTTGCGGCTCCCATGCATGGTTATAGTTCCCTTGTGACCCGGCATCTTGAGCTGCAGATAGACATAACAAGGTCGTGCCATAAACTTAGCATAAGCTGGCCGTCCAAATAGGGCATGATACGGGCTTCTGATTTTCACCACTTCAAAGGTCAAGGTTTCTGATCTCGAGTCATGCTCATCTCCAAAAGCCACCTCCAGAGCTATCTTACCAACAGGATATGCCAACTTACCAGGCACCACACCATGGAACACCGTATTGGACAGTTTAAGATTTTTATCTGCAGCGGAAAGTTTCATGATAAAGGATATTAATGCTATTCCCTCCATCCATGAGTACCTTAGTGAACTTATAACCTCCCACCTGAGGTGCCACCACCAAAGCCAGATGACCCGGATTATCAACCCGGGGTGGATGATCCTCTCTACTCCACACAATCGGCTGCTCGGACCAGCGCAAATAACGGGGCACCGCCGGTTCAACAGCATTCACCGCCCTTTTATGAAGCTTCTGATCACGCTTGTCTAAGCTAGTGGTGAAGACATGATACTATCCGCCATTCAACTGCTTCGGGTTGCTCTGGTAACCCGACTGCTGCTGCTGCTGCTGCTGATTGCCCTGATGATTATAGCCACCTTGGTTACCTTGATTACTTTGATTGTTATGTCCACCCTGATTATCGTGAAAGCCTGAACCGGAATTTCCTCCACCATAACCCAGCCCATGAGAGCCGGGGCCCGAACCGCCTCCTGGTCCATGATCATACCAGAAAGACTCGGAATTTTTGAACTCCTGCATGATGTAACAATCTTTCCAGAGGTGCGTGGACGGTTCCTCCTTCGTCCCATGCTTTGGACAGGGCTGGTTCAACAAATAAGACAAATGGTCCAGATTAGGACTTGGCCTTCCACCGCGCTGGGGCGGTTTACCCTTACGCCGCTGGCCCTTGTTATGTGTATTAGTGTTAGCCACAAAGTCTAAACCGTGGTCCGCTTTACGCTTGCCGCCGTTTCCATGACCCGCCGGGTTGTGGTGCTGCCCCTTGGCATTGCCGCCCTTCTTTCCCTTCCCTGTCTTATCATCGTCAGACTCAGGATCCTTGGTACTATCAGAATCGGCATACTTCACCAGTGCAGCCATGAGGGTTCCCATGTCATTACAATGCCGTTTGAGCCATCCCAACTTCAACTTCAGGGGTTCAAACCGGCAATTGCCTTCCAATGTTAAAACTGCGGTGTCAGCGTTGATGCGGTCTGACGAATGCAAAATCTCCGAAACCCGGCGCACCCAATGGGTTGTTGACTCTCCTTCCTCCTGGACACAGGCAGCTAAGTCCACAATTGACATGGGCTGCTTGCATGTATCCTTGAAATTCTGAATAAACCGGGCTCTCAACTCGGCCCATGACCTGATAGAATTAGCCGGTAAGCTCTTTAGCCAAGTGCGGGCCATCCCTTCTAGCATCATGGTAAAGTATTTCGCACATGCCGCATCATCCACATCCAGCATCTCCATGGCCATCTCATAGCTTTCGACCCATGTTTCAGGGGATAAATCGCGGTGTAATTCGGCACCTTGCGCGGGCCCTTGAAATCCTTGGGCAGGTGCACATTGCGTAACGCCGGGACGAGGCACGGTACTCCCAAAGAACTAGAGGTAACTCCTGGTTCCACCGATGTGGTTGGACGAACCGGAGTAAGCTGACGGGCTTCATGCTGTGCCGCTAACTCGGCCTCTCTGCGTGCCCGAGCCTGGTCCACCACCTCCTGAGCATCACCAGCACCACCCGCCGGGTTATTGCCACGGGGAGGATCACTGTTCCGCGCATTGCTTGACACTGCCAGTTCATCTATACGCCTGCTGTAACTCCGGTTCGGACGGGGAGTAGAATGAATCCGATCGCGACTATATGAAGAAGCCTCCTGTTGAACCAAAGCTTTCTGAAGAAGCTCCTTAACCCGACACATCTCGACCGCCGCCGGAGAATCGCCTTCGATCGGGATGGCCGCCAGCCATGAAGCGGCAGCGACAATGTTGTCCATTGGGTTAGAATAATGACCTGGTGGCATGGGGACATGCAGTACTACGATGTTATTCTGACGAGGTGGATCCACCAAACGTGGCTAAACAGGTGCCCTTGCTCCAGGTGCCTCCGCCCGGTTTACCACCGGCGGATTACTGGTCCCTGCCCCTGGGGTGTTAAAGAGATTTCTAGCGTCATAAACCGGCGGCAGGCGAGATCGGTGCCTCCTCTTCAGGACTTCGTTCGACGCACTCTGATCCATCATAATCCGGTAAGCTTGGGCATCCAAAGCGGCCCGCTCTGCGGCTATCCTGGCATCCTCAGCTGCTAAGTCGGCTTTGGCCTAGGTGATCTGATCTTTCACTTTCGCAATTTCCGCATTGTGTGCATCCTGATCCGCCGGGTTAACCTCCGCCATCAGCGTTGCCAACGTGTCAAACAAATCAGATAGAACCTGAGCTGGCGGTCGCATAGGGCCTCCTACCCCGGCCACTGCCGATCCGGAAATCATCGCCGCTGCGGTCGAAGAGTGGAGCGCCGGTTGCGTGCTGGCCATGAAGATCGCAACCTGGTTTGGCAGATCAAAGGGGTCCGGAATACTGTCGCCATCGGAACAGCCCCCAATCCGGCCATCGTGTAACTGATATAACGACTCGATCTCTCCGGTCGATGACTCGTCGCCGGAATAAACGACGGTCTCACCACCAGATTCCGATCTATCCTCAGATTCCCCTCCATGGATAACTCCCACGAAGGCACGCTTCATGACAGGCTTGACCCGAGCAGATCTCGCACGCTGAGCCGTTTCAACGAGGTCGGTGCAGATGTCCGGCTCAGGGCTCGGTTCACCGATCTTGCCAATGAAAACGTGTATGCCACCAAAGGGGACCCGGTACCCGTACTCGATTGAGCCGGCCTCGGGGCCCCAGCCTGCATCGTCGATGTAGAGCTTGCCGCGACGACTCTTGGTCATCCGGCCCACAGCGTAACCCTTGAGTCCTTCAAAGTTGCCCTCCAAGAACTTGAAACCATCGTGCGATAGCCCCATGGTGGGCGCCAACTGTCGTGGTTTTGTCACGGCAGATGTCCTAGGGAAAGGACTTAGTCGTGGAGCCATCGGTACGGGTTAGCTTAAAGGGGTTAAAGCGGACAAGGGACGCAAGAGAGTTTTATACTAGTTCGGCCCCTTACGATGAAGGTAAAAGCCTACGTCCAGTTGTAATGGAATTGATGGGGTTTCGATGACCAGGGAGCGAATACGCTTTGCCTAAGTCTCGAGTTGTTGTCCATCGTTGAACCGCCGCCGGGTCATCCCCTTATATACATGGGTTGACGCCCGTCAATTTGCAGAATCCGAGGCCGGCTCATAATCGTGTCCAGCTCGGTCTCTGCTACTTCTATCTTACAACACAAGTTTACATATCAATGCCGGTTTATGTCTACAGGCCCTAAACCGGCTTTGGGCCCTGGGCCTACTTGAAGCGTCACCGTCTGTCTTCATGGACTTCAGATACAGATGAACTACTCATGGGGTTAACCCGGCCTCTCCTAGCCGGTTTACGCCCAGTGGTAATATCCCCAACACCTTCCAAAAGGGTCATGTAAATCATGTTAATGTGGAGGAGGTTTACAATGAACCTGATGCAGTGATTGGTAAGTTCTTGATTAATTCAGTACATGCAGTTGTTCTTTTTGATACTGGTGCATCACATTCATTTATTTCGAGGGTATTTGTTGATAAATATGGATTGCCAACCAAAACACTTAGCATGCCTATTAGAGTGAGTTCTCTAGGAGCTGAGATGATAGCAGGTGTTGGTTGTCATCAGTTGACTTTGTCTATTGGGAAGCATGAGTTTCCTACGGATTTGATTATATTGAAGTCACAAGGTCTGGATATTATTTTGGGTATGGATTGGTTACAGTTATATAAAGGTCGTATTGATTGTGCTAGTCGATATATTATTCTCAGTGCACCAGGAGGGAAGAGGATCAAATATGTATGTAAGTATAAGCATAATCAGGTGCAGGTGAACTCTCTTAAGGGGGGTAGCCTGGAAGAGGTGCCAATTGTGAGGGATTATCCAGATGTGTTTCCATAGGAGTTGCCAGGTATGCCACCAGATAGAGATATTGAGTTTGTTATTGATTTAATACCCGGCACTGGACCTATTGCAAAGAGACCGTATAGAATGCATCCTCAAGAGTTGGAGGAATTGAAGAAGTAGATAAGGGAATTGCAGGCACAAGGATTTATTCGCCCAAGTTCATCACCTTGGGGAGCTCCACTTTTGTTTGTGGAGAAGAAGGATGGGACTTTGAGGATGTGTGTTGATTATTGTTCGTCGAATGAGGTAACCATTAAGAATAAATATCCTTTGCCTATGATAAATGATCTGTTTGACCAGTTGGAGGGAGCTATCGTGTTTTCTAAGATTGACCTTCGTTCTGGTTATCATCAATTGAAGATTCGTGAGCAAGATATTCCAAAGACTACTTTTACTATGAGGTATGGGTTGTATGAATATACTGTTATGTCATTTGGATTGACTAACGCTCCTGCATACTTCATGAATATGATGAACAAGGTGTTTATGGAGTTCTTGGATAAATTTGTGGTTGTTTTCATTGATGATATATTGGTGTACTCCAAGAATAAGCAAGAGCATGAGGTGCATCTGCGTTTGGTATTGGAGAAATTGAGGGAACATCAACTGCCAAATTCAGCAAATGCGAGTTTTGGCTGGATGAGGTAGCATTCCTTGGACATGTTGTGTCAGGTAATGGAGTTGCAGTTGATCCATCTAAGGTTGCTGCATTTACAGAGTGCGAGACACCCACGACAGTTGGAGAGATTCGCAGCTTTTTGGGCCTTGCAGGTTATTACAGGAGGTTTATTGAGAACTTTTCCAAGATCGCAAAGCCTATGACTGAATTGCTGAAGAAAGAGAAGAAATTTGTTTGGACTGATGAATGTGAAGCCAGTTTTCAGGAGTTGAAGCAGCGTTTGGTTACAGCACCAGTCTTAACTCTGCCGGATATACATAAGGACTTCCAGGTATATTGTGATGCTTCTCGTCAAGGACATGGGAGTGTTTTGATGCAGGAAGGTAAAGTTGTTTCTTATGCTTCACGTCAGCTTAAGAATCATGAGCATAATTATCCTACACATGATTTGGAGTTAGCCTCGGTTGTGCATGCATTGAAAACTTGGATGCCATATCTTATTGGTAATCATTGTGATATATTTACTGATCATAAGAGCTTGAAGTATTTTTTTACTCAAAAGGATTTGAATCTCAGGCAGAGGAGATGGTTGGAGCTTATTAAGGATTATGATTTGAATGTGCAGTATCATCCTGGTAAGGCTAATGTTGTTGCCGATGCATTGAGTCGTTGGAGCCATGCTAATGCAATTAATATTGATAATATGCCACCCGAGTTATGTGAACAGTTCAGGAATCTCAGATTGGAGATGGTTCCTAAGGGATATTTAGCAACACTGGAGGTAAAGCCTACTTTGCTTGACAGGATCAGAGAAGCTCAAAAGGGTGATAAGGAGATTGCTGAGATAAAAGAGAATATGGTTAAAGGTAAGGCAGAAGGTTTCCATGAGGATGAACATGGGGTCATATGGTTTGAAAAGCATATTTGTGTACCTCAAGATGCAGATATCAAGAAGTTGATTCTTCAGGAGGCACATAATTCACCTTATTCTATTCACCCAGGTAATACTAAGATGTATTTGGATTTGACGGAAAGATTTTGGTGGCCTAGCCTAAAGAGGGAAATTGCTGGATATATTGCAACATGTGATGTGTGCCAGAGGGTTAAAGCAGAACATCAGAGACCAGCAGGTTTGTTACAACCATTGCCTATACCTGATTGGAAGTGGGATGAGAGTGGTATGGATTTCATTACAGGTCTACCCAGGACTCGGTCAGGTTATGATTCTATTTGGGTAGTTGTTGATCGTTTGACTAAAGTTGCTCACTTCATCCCGGTAAAGACTACTTATACCGGTGCTCAGCTAGCAAAGATTTATATGTCTAAAATTGTTTGTCTGCATGGAGTTCCAAGGAAGGTAGTGTCTAATAGATGTACTCAGTTCACATCCAAGTTTTGGCGTCAGTTGCATGAATCCTTGGGCACTAGGCTGGAGTTCAGTACAACTTTCCATCCGCAGACTAATGGGTAGCAGAGAGAGTTACTCGCACCAAGACAATTAAGTTATGCAAGGTTCAGTGGGATCATCACACAGAGGAAGAAGCTACCTGGGAACGAGAGGAAGATCTCACGCAGGATCACCCACACCTATTTGCTAGCCAGCCTGAATCTCGAGGGCGAGATTCATCTTAAGGGGGGTAGGTTTGTAACATCCCAATTTTCCTAAATTAGGATGTTATTAGATCATTCATATGCATATCATATTTTTATTGCATTATTTGTTTTTCTGCAATATTCGAATCATTATGCAACTCAAGGCAAGTTATTGGAGTGGAGATAACATGACTTCTCCCCTGTTTAAAAATGTTCATAATGTGCAGAATATTATTTTCAGTTCATTTGATATGTTCTGGTAATTTTTTTGCAATCTTCAAAATATTTATTTGACTGTTTTGTTGCTGTTATGTGTGGCCTATTGCATAAAAACTATTTTCAAAAATTGCATTAGGTGAGGAACTAGTGTTCCTATAATTTATATTAGTAGTATACATTTTAATGTGTGTCTACGTATTTTATTTAGTTTTTATACCGTTGTTTTATTTCTAGTTATTTACTGCTGTGGTTTTGTTAAAAAAAAGGAACACAGCACACAGTGCCACAACACGGCAGCCACGCGGCCCAGCACCGCGGCCCACCTAACCCCGCGCAGCCGCGCCCGAGCCTGAGTCAATCTGCGCCCCTGTTCGTCCGTGTGACCTTTCAGGGCACCACACGCGAGCCAACCTCCGCGAGGAACCCCGCAGCCTTTTTCCCCATCTCCTGTTGCTGTACGCGTGAGCTAGGGCGAAGCCGATCTCGCGAGGAGCTCCGCAGTCCGCCGCCTTCGCCGGACGACCTCGGCACCGTAAGGACGCCCCGGCCGCTCCACTTGTCACCGTTCGAACCCCCTCGCGACGCCGCTCTCGCTGACTCCTTCTCGTGGCCATAAACGCAGCAGAGGGAGAGGAACGAGCTCGACCGCCGCCGCCGGAGCAGCCGCGTTCAGGTCTTCACCGCCGCCGGCACAGTCCGCCTCACCGCCGTCGGACACCACCACCGCCTCCGCCACTCGTCGCTGAACCCATCTGCCACTTCACTTTCGCCGGAGACCCACCGGAGAGCCGCCGCCGCCGACGCCCGACCACCGCCGCCGTTTTTCCTCTGTTTTTTGGTGAGCACGCACGCACAGGAGGTCCTCTAGCCAATCACGTGCTGCCACGTGGCAACCAGCTACAGTACACCCACAAACAGTGCAGGAGTTTTCTATTGTTTTCGTTTTTCTTTCCAGATTTGTTCTCTAACTTCTTTTAGCTATATCTTTTATTCTATAAGTCCAATTTAGGTAATTCTTTTTCCTATGCACTCACAAAAATCAGCACATTATCATAGTACCAACTTTGCACATGTTTGCACTATTCAAATTTGAATTCGTTTGAATTCAAATCAAACCTTCCGGAGGCCGTAACTTTGAAACCGTATGTCGGATTCGAGTGTTTATTGTTGCATTGTGACCGTAGTGCAATTTAGGTGCTGTTAAGCTACTGTTGTTGAGTTTTAAAATGGTTTTCTTGCTGTTGGTTTTATTTTGGTTCTATTCATTTTTTGATGATTGATTTGTTGAATTGTGTGAAACGTGTAGATTGTCCGGAGTGCGACGCGAACTATTGTCAGGAGTGTGACTTTCTGAACCAGAACAAAGGCAAGTTACATGTTGATCATCCTTTACCTATTGTTTTCTATGCATGTAGTTATATCACACTATGAATATATGCATGTATAGGATTACTATATTATTTTGCTATGCCGTTGAGCTATCATCCCGTCTTTGCAAATCGTGGTAGTCGTAGTTTGCTATGCTTTGTAGACGGGGGTGGTTTGTGTATTCATTGATTTTATGTGAGGATTATATATATATATAACTAAATTGAGTAGTAACTCAGGATTTAACTCACCTCTGGGCGGAAGTGGTATTGCTTGGTGTTGAGGGAAGGCATCATGGGATCTTGTACCTTTTCTAAGGCCATGCGCTCATGAGAGTGCACCCTAAGTGGAATGCCGCCCAGGTTCAAAAAGATCGGACAGACTTAGTGACTAGTAGCTTCCATGTGCGGCCACTGGCTATATGGGCTCTGGCTTAGTTGATCAGTTGTTGGAACCCTGGCCCAGACAGTGTCGACAGATGTAGCATATATAGGTGGGATGTGGCCGTCAGGTGGTTAAGGGAACCTCTTCTGAAAGACTTCGTCTCAATCTTCGGATTGGGTCCAATGGGTAAAGCGCACTAAACTCTGCAGAGTATTAAAACTAATCATGATTAGCCGTGTCCCCGGTTATGGGTAAATTTGAGCGACTATGCCATTACAGTTGTTGGATGATCTTGACAGATGTGACACTTAATAATATTTGTGGGCAACTTAATAAAAGGGTAGGTTTGAGTTGATTTTGCCAACTCAACCTTGTGCATTTATTTGTAGTAATAAAAGAACTATTTTTTGACTATTAGGTAGTTATTAGGATAAAATCAGCTTTCTGCAAAAATAAACCCTCAAGCCTTCCTTTTGTTGTACTATGCATATACATGTAGGTCTGCTTTATTATTACTCCTGTGTAACTTGCCAATACATTCAAAGTATTGACCTATATGGCTGCAACGTCTCATGTTGCAGGATTTTCAGACGAAGAGTAAGGTACCGTTAGGGTCGCGAGTCTGCACTCAGCATCGCCAGTGGGCTATGATGGGACTCATCGTTATTTTCTGCTACTTTCCGCTGTTTGATTGAATAAAGCTAGCCAAGTGCTATGCAGATTGTTTTATTTTATATACTCTGGATTATACGTTCTAATAAATGACACACTTGCTATTCTGGTATTCATCTATACTGTGTGTGCTAGCGAGTTCGATCCAGGGACTAGCACGGTAAGCACAGAGACTCAAATCCTTTGAGGTTTGGTCATTACAATCCGAGTCCGAGTAGGAGCACTTCTGACTCGTGGAGTCGGACCGGGTGATACATCTCCAATGTATCTATAATTTTTGATTGTTCCATGCTATTATATTATCCTTCTAGGATGTTTTATATGCATTTATATGCTATTTTATATGACTTTTGGGACTAACATATTAACCTAGAGCCCAGTGCCAGTTTCTGTTTTTTCCTTGTTTTTGAGTTCTACAGAAAAGGAAAATCAAATGGAGTCCAATTGACCTGAAATTTCACAGAGCTTATTTTTTGACCAGAAGAAGGCCATGGAGTAAAAGAGTTGGGCCAGAAGAGTCCCAAGCTGCCCACGAGGGTGGGGGCGCGCCCACCCCCCTGGGCGCGCCTCCCTACCTCGTGGACAGTCCGGAGACCCCCCTGACCTGTTCTCGACGCCAAAACCTCTTATATATACCGAAACCCCTAGAACATAACCTAGATCGGGAGTTCCGCCGCCGCAAGCCTCACCCTCGGGGCTGAGGGTATGTACCAGCAGCTATGTGTTTGATCTCTCTCTCTCTCTCGTGTTCTTGATTCGGCACGATCTTGATGAATCGCGAGCTTTGCTACTATAGTTGGATCTTATGATGTTTCTCCCCCTCTACTCTCTTGTAATGGATTGAGTTTTCCCTTTGAAGTTATCTTATCGGATTGAGTCTTTAAGGATTTGAGAACACTTGATGTATGTCTTGCATGTGCTTATCTGTGGTGACAATGGAACATCACGTGATCTACTTGATGTATGTTTTGGTGATCAGCTTGCGAGTTCGTGACCTCGTGAACTTATGCATAGGGTTTGGCACACGTTTTCATCTTGACTCTCTGGTAGAAACTTTGGGGCACTCTTTGAAGTTCTTTGTGTTGGTTGAATAGATGAATCTGAGATTGTGTGATGCATATCATATAATCATACCCACGGATACTTGAGGTGAGATTGGAGTATCTAGGTGACATTAGGGTTTTGGTTGATTTGTGTCTTAAGGTGTTATTCTAGTATGAACTCTATTATAGATCGAACAGAAAGAATAGCTTCGTGTTATTTTACTACAGACTCTTGAATAGATCGATCAGAAAGAATAACTTTGAGGTGGTTTCGTACCCTACCATAATCTCTTCGTTTGTTCTCCGCTATTAGTGACTTTGGAGTGACTCTTTGTTGCATGTTGAGGGATAGTTATATGATCCAGTTATGTTATTATTGTTGAATGAACTTGCACTAGTGAAAGTATGAACCCTAGGCCTTGTTTCCTAGCATTTCAATACCGTTTATGCTCACTTTTATCATTAGTTACCTTGCTGTTTTTATATTTTCAGATTACAAAAACCTATATCTACCATCCATATTGCACTTGTATCACCATCTCTTTGCCGAACTAGTGCACCTATACAATTTACCATTGTATTGGGTGTGTTGGGGACACAAGAGACTCTTTGTTATTTGGTTGCAGGGTTGTTTGAGAGAGACCATCTTCAACCTATGCCTCCCACGGATTGATAAACCTTAGGTCATCCACTTGAGGGAAATTTGCTACTGTCCTACAAACCTCTGCACTTGGAGGCCCAACAACGTCTACAAGAAGAAGGTTGCGTAGTAGACATCAAGCAGTTTCTGGCGCCGTTGCCGGGGAGGTGAGTGCTTGAAGGTATATCTTTAGATCTTGCAATTAAATCTTTTTGTTTCTTGTTTTATCACTAGTTTAGTCTATAAAAAACTACAAAAAATGGAATTGAGGGTACCTCATATGCTTCAACTTTTTAATATCTTTCATGAAAATAAGGGTTCCGAAAATTGTGCTCAAGTACTAGAAGAAGAATTACATAGAATGTTTGGCATAAAATATGTGAATGATGAGCATGATTGTAATGTTGTTAGTGTGAATTCTTTGAATACCCATGATGCTAATGATATGCAAAGCCACAAGCTTGGGGATGCTATGTTTGATGAAGATGATATGTTTAGTCCCCCAAGTTTTGATGAGCAAATTAATTATGATGAAAGCATGCCTCCTATTTATGATGATTATTGTGATGACATGTATTCTTTAAAGAATAAAGATAACCATGAAACTTGTCATCATGATTTTAATTTTCAATTGGATTATGCTTCACATGATAGTTATTTTGTTGAGTTTGCTCCCACTACTATTGATGAGAATAAATTTGCTTATGTGTAGAGTAGTAAAATTTCAATGCAAGTAGATCATGAAAATAATGCTTTATGTGCTGGTTATATGGTTGAATTCATTCATGATGCTACTAAAAATTATAATGAGAGAGGATCATATGCTTCTACATATTGCAATAATATCAAGTTTCCTCTCTATGTGTTGAAAATATTGAAGATTTGCTTGTTTTGCCTTCCTATGCTAGCTGATTATTGTTCCCATAAGTTGTTTGCTCACAAAATCCCTATACATAGGAAGTGGGTTAGACTTAAATGTGCTAGTCATATTCTTCATGATGCTCTCTTCATGTTTCAATTCTTATCTTTTTGAAAGGATCGAGAAGAGGTGTCTAGAGGGGGGGGGGGTGAATAGACTCTAATCAAGAAAAGTTGCAGTTTTTAATTTCTCTTAAGTCAATGTGGAGTTTTAGCACAAGTTTAAACATTCACAATACATATCAAGCAAACATGCAAGCATACAAAGAGTATATGAGCAGCGGAAAGTAAAACATGCAAGTTGCAAGAATGTAAAGAGAAGGGATTCGAGTGTGCAAACGCAATTTGGAGACACGGAGATTTTTTATCCGTGGTTCCGATAGGTGGTGCTATCGTACATCCACGTTGATGGATACTTCAACCCACGAAGGGTAATGGTTGCGCGAGTCCACGGAGGGCTCCACCCACGAAGGGTCCACGAAGAAGCAACCTTGTCTATCCCACCATGGCCGTCGCCCACGAAGGACTTGCCTCACTAGGGTAGATCTTCACGAAGTAGGCGATCTCCTTGCCCTTACAAACTCCTTGGTTCAACTCCACAATCCTGTCAGAGGCTCCCAAGTGACACCTAGCCAATCTAGGAGACACCACTCTCCAAGAAGTAACAAATGGTGTGTTGATGATGAACTCCTTGCTCTTGTGCTTCAAATGATTGTCTCCCCAACACTCAACTCTCTCTCATAGGATTGGATTTGGTAGAAAGAAGATTTGAGTGGAAAGCAACTTGAGGAAGGCCAGAGATCAAGATTTATGTGGTTGGAATGGAATATCTTGACCTCAACACAAGTGTAGGTGGTTCTCTCTCAGAAAATATGTATTGGAAGTGTAGGCATGTTCTGATGGCTCTCTCCACGAATGAAGAGTGGGTGGAGGGGTATATATAGCCTCCACACAAAATCTAACCGTTACACACAAATCACCAAACTCGGTGGGACCGATTCAGAGAACTCGGCCAGACCGATTTGGTTCATAATGTGACCGTTAGGTGTTTCGGTGGGACCGAATGGATCAACTTGGTGGGACCGATTTCGTTAGGGTTAGGGCATAACGTAATCTCGGTGATACCGATTACACAAACTCGGTGAGACCGATTTTGGTAATAGACTAACAGAGAGTTGGTCAGGCAAACTCGGTGGGACCGATTCGCTCATCTCGGTTAGACCGAAACGTTACGAAGGGGTGACAGAGAGTTTGCATTGCAATCTCGGTGCGACCGATTGATAATTTCGGTGAGACCGAAATTATTGCAATAGGCAATAGAGAGTTTGCAATCCCATCTCGGTGAGACCGAGATCCCTATCGGTGAGACCAATTTGATTAAGGTTTCTGGCAGTGGCTATATCAACTTAACTCGGTGGCTCCGGATATGAAATTTCGGTGGGGCCGAGTTGGACTTGTGGTTTGGGACATATGTGGATGTGAGAAAGTGGTTGAGGGCTTTGGAGCATATCACTAAGCACTTTGAGCAAGCAAGCCATTAAGCAACACCTCATCCCCTCTTAATAGTATTGGCTTTCCTATGGACTCAATGTGATCTTGGATCACTAAAATAGAAAATGTAGAGTCCTGAGCTTTGAGCTTGAGCCAATCCTTTGTCTTTATCACTTTGAAGGGGTTCCACATCCTCTTGTCCATGCCACTCCATTGTTGAACTTATCTGAAACATACTAGATAGAAACATTAGTCCAACAAGAGATATCTTGACATTAATTACCAAAACCACCCAGGGAGCACTTGTGCTTTCAATCTCCCCCTTTTTGGTAATTGATGACAACATACATCAAAGCTTTAGATAAAGATATAGAGAACAACAAGTAAAGCTTTGGAAAGACATGTAACATGCAAAGGCTCCCCCTATATGTATGCAATCATATAAATATGAAACATAAGAGCATGTGAATGCATAAGCATGACAGAGTAAGCCATGTGTTACATGTATCTTGGCTATATGCATCAGAGTGAATGATGTAAATATAGAAAATGTACCTTCATGCTCATGAGTCCTTCTTGCAAACAGTATGTACAACAGCAAGAGATTCTCATACACATGACTGAGATGCATATACTTACCTTGTGGTCTTTGAGTTGGCTTCAGAAAGAATGAACCTGAGTAAACAAGGTTAGATAACACAGATACATCTAGTAGCCAGAGCAAACAGAAGAAACCACAAGAGTACCAAGACTGGGATGACATGTAGAGAGTAAGTACTGAGTATTCTATTGATATAGACATGTCCCCAAAAGTAAAGATGTGCAATAAAATCAGAGATTTCCTTCCCTTAGATGTCTTGCTCCCCCTGAATCTTGCATGGGATATTGGGAGAAGATAGGGAACAGAAAATCAGAGCAAAAGAAAAGACAACAGAGTTAACGCAAGCAATCAAATATGAACATGTCTTTCCCCTCTTAACGACATGTAATTTCTCTCCTCTTGAACACCAAGCATCTGAGGTTTCTTACACACACTCCCCCTGAGTGTCCTCTCCCCCTATAGAAATGATTAAGCATAGAGCTTTGATGTGATCTCTCTGAGCTTTGATGTGATCTCTCTCCCCCCCTTTGACATCAATTTCCAAGAAGGGCTCTTCTGGATTTTGTTTTATTGCAGAAGGGTTTGGTCCTTGAGTCACAAAGCAAAGTGGCAAGTCGAATATGATGCTGGTAGAGAACAAGAGTCATTGAGTGGAGCTGGAGCAAAAAGACTGCATGAATAAGTGGCAAGTTATCTTCTCTGTAGTGAAATCGGTAGCACCGAGTTGTGTGCTTCGGTGGCACCGAGAGAATTCAGTTGGACCGAAAGAAACAAACCGGTGTGACTGAGTCCATCACAGAGAAAACACTTGTCACCTCAGCTCACTAGGCACTTAAGATCTCACAAGGATTTGCAAGGAATTTGCTGAAAGATTTGCAAAGAATTGGATGCAGAAAATGCAGAACAAGAAGAAATGAAAAGATCTAGATGAAGTTTTTTTGAAAGGGGAAACACATATGCATGAGACAAACGCAAGAGGAAACACAAGAGAACTTCATCTAGAATTGGGCGGTGACAAAGTCACCTATGTTAGAGTATATTGACATAAGAGTCAAGTGAGGTCACTTGATCTTTGGTCATACTCATCGTTTAAGCTCAAAATGGGGTTACCATTTTTCATTTAAGCATCTTGATGTATTCACATCTTGTTGAGTTGCTTTGACCCATGTCTTGGAGTAAAGCTTCTCTAAGATGGAATAACATACCTTGGGTGGTGGTGTTGATCTTGATCATGTGGTTGAACTTGTGTGGGTTGCTCAAGGTTGATGTAGCTCATCAAGAGTTGGGAGCACCACTTGGAACTTGAGTTCATATTCCTACATGGGTTAGCTTTGCAAGGAAGAGTACTTGTGTATCCAAAATGACAATCATAAATCTTAATGCAGAATTTGTCAAAGGATATGTTTGAAGAGATTTGTGCTTCCTTGTCTTCAACCACCATGGTGTAGAGACTTGATGATGTAGAGATTGCTGAAGATGTGAGTGAGTTCCAATCTCATGGATTTAGATTCATCCAAGTACCTACAAGGGTTAGATAGCATGCAAGGGTGCAAAAATATCCAAGACATATAGATGGCATCATGAAAGAAATATCAAGGATTAGTCAAAGGGCCATGCCTTGCATGTATCCAAATGGAGTTCCTACTCCAAGTTTGAAGCATCAATGATGTTCAATTCACCTCTCAAACGGCAAAAGACTTTCGCATCAAGCGGTTTGGTAAATATATCCACTAATTGCTTATCGGTGCGAACATGCTTAAGATCAATGTCCCCTTTGGCAACATGATCTCGAATGAAATGATGATGAACTTCAATACACTACAAAAAAAGACACATCCATGACATTTTGGGCCGAACGAATTTTTTCTGTCATACATATGACACTTCTATGACGATAATTTTGACAAAACCCGGTATCATCATAGATGTGGTGGGCTCCTACTTCTGTGACAGAAAATCATGACAGAAAATGGGCTTTTCTTCCTGGGCGGGCCGGAGACGCAGCTGCATGACATTCTTTGGGCCATCCATGACGGAAAAAAACCGTGGTAGAAGCGAGGGGGAGGAAAATTTCGAGGAGTTCCCGGTTATGGTGGGAGGTCGGGGGCCGAGCGATGCATGTTTCTATCGTAGATGTACGCGCGTGTGTGCGAGGCGTTGGCTCTAACTGAACCCGAGGGATTGCACTGCAGGCTACGCGTTACTGAACCCGAGCGATCGATCGATGGCTGTTAACTGAACCCGATTGAGCGATTCCTTCGCTACTGCTGCTAACTGAAGCCGATCGATGCTGCCTCTGGGATGAACAGTGAGTGTTGCGGGGGGGGGGGGTTGGATGAACAGTGAGCGGTGGCGTTGCCTCTGGATGAACAGGACCCCGTGGTGTGGTGGAGGGCTGGATGAACAGTAGACGGTGGAGGGGTGCCTGCGGAGGGTGTTGGAAATATGCCCTAGAGGCAATAATAAAATGGTTATTATTGTATTTCCTTGTTCATGATAATTGTCTATTGTTCATGCTATAATTGTATTAACTGGAAACCGTAATACATGTGTGAATACATAGACCACAACATGTCCCTAGTAAGCCTCTAGTTGACTAGCTCGTTGATCAATAGATGGTTATGGTTTCCTGACCATGGACATTGGATGTCATTGATAACGGGATCACATCATTAGGAGAATGATGTGATGGACAAGACCCAATCCTAAGAATAGCACAAGATCGTGTAGTTCGTTTGCTAAGAGCTTTTCTAATGTCAAGTATCATTTCCTTAGACCATGAGATTGTGTAACTCCCGGATACCGTAGGAATGCTTTTGGGTGTGCCAAACGTCACAACGTAACTGGGTGGCTATAAAGGTGCACTACGGGTATCTCCGAAAGTGTCTGTTGGGTTGGCACGAATCGAGACTGGGATTTGTCACTCCGTATGACGGAGAGGTATCTCTGGGCCCACTCGGTAATGCATCATCATAATGAGCTCAATGTGACTAAGTAGTTAGTCGCGGGATCATGCATTACGGAACGAGTAAAGTGACTTGCCGGTAACGAGATTGAACGAGGTATTGGGATACCAACGATCGAATCTCGGGCAAGTAACATACCGATTGACAAAGGGAATTGTATACGGGATTGATTGAATCCCCGACATCGTGGTTCATCCGATGAGATCATCGTGGAACATGTGGGAGCCAACATGGGTATCCAGATCCCGCTGTTGGTTATTGGCCGGAGAACGTGTCGGTCATGTCTGCATGGTTCCCGAACCCGTAGGGTCTACACACTTAAGGTTCGATGACGCTAGGGTTATAGGGAATAGATATACGTGGTGCTTGGCGAAGCCCTGCTAGAGTGCCATGCTCCTCCACCACCACCACGCCGTCGTGCTGCTGCTGGACGTAGTCTTTCCCAACCTCTCCCTCTCCCTTGCTGGATCAAGGCGCGGGAGACGTCATCGGGCTGCATGTGTGTTGAACGTGGAGGCATCGTTGTTCGGTGCTTTGATCGGATTCGGCCGCGATCTGAATTGCTTCGTGTATGACTCCACCGACCGCGTTCTTGCAACGCTTCTGCATCGCGATCTTGAAGGGTATGAAGATGCACTCCCCTCTCTCTCGTTGCTAGTTAATCCATAGATTGATCTTAGTGATGCGTAGAAAATTTTGAATTTCTGCTACGTTCCCCAACAGTGCTATCAGAGCTAGGTCTATGCGTAGATTCTATGCACGAGTAGAACACAAAGTAGTTGTGGGCGATGATTTGTTCAATTTTCTTGCCGTTACTAGTCTTATCTTGATTCGGCGGCATTGTGGGATGAAGCGGCCCGGACCGACCTTACACGTACACTTACGTGAGACAGGTTCCACCGACTGACATGCACTTGATGCATAAGGTGGCTAGCGGGTGACTGTCTCTCTCACTTTAGTCGGATCATATTTGATGAAGAGGGTCCTTATGAAGGGTAAATAGAAATTGGCATATCACCGTTGTGGCTTTTGCGTAGGTAAGAAACGTTCTTGCTAGAAACCCATAGCAGCCACGTAAAACATGCAACAACAATTAGAGGACGTCTAACTTGTTTTTGCAGGGTATGCTATGTGATGTGATATGGCCAAAAGGATGTGATGAATTATATATATGTGATGTATGAGATTGATCATGTTCTTGTAATAGGAATCACGACTTGCATGTCGATGAGTATGACAACCGGCAGGAGCCATAGGAGTTGTCTTAATTTATTGTATGACCTGCGTGTCAATGAAAAACGCCATGTAATTACTTTACTTTATTGCTAACCATTAGCCATAGTAGTAGAAGTAATAGTTGGCGAGACAACTTCATGAAGACACGATGATAGAGATCATGATGATGGAGATCATGGTGTCATGCCGGTGACGAAGGTGATCATGCCGCGCCTCGAAGATGGAGATCAAAGGCGCAAGATGATATTGGCCATATCATGTCACTTTATGATTTGCATGTGATGTTTGTCATGTTTACATCTTATTTGCTTAGAACGACGGTAGCATAAATAAGATGATCCCTCAGTAAAATTTCAAGAGATGTGTTCCCCCTAACTGTGCACCGTTGCGAAGGTTCGTTGTTTCGAAGCACCACATGATGATCGGCTGTGATAGATTCTAACGTTCGCATACAACGGGTGTAAGCCAGATTTACACATGCGAAACACTTAGGTTGACTTGACGAGCCTAGCATGTACAGACATGGCCTCGGAACACAAGAGACCGAATGGTCGAACATGAGTCGTATAGTAGATATGATCAACATGGAGATGTTCACCGTTGATGACTAGTCCGTCTCACGTGATGATCGGACATGGTCTAGTCGATTCGGATCATGTATCACTTAGATGACTAGAGGGATGTCTGTCTAAGTGGGAGTTCATTAAATAATTTGATTAGATGAACTTAATTATCATGAACATAGTCAAAAGGTCTTTGCAAATTATGTCGTAGCTTACACTTTAGTTCTACTAAGATATGTTCCTAGAGAAAATTTAGTTGAAAGTTGATAGTAGCAATTATGCGGACTGGGTCCGTAAACAGAGGATTGTCCTCTTTGCTGCACAGAAGGCTTATGTCCTTAATGCACCACTCGGTGTGCTGAACCTCGAGCGTCGTTTGTGGATGTTGCGAACATCTGACATACACGTTTTGATGACTACGTGATAGTTCAGTGTGTAATGTTAAACGGTTTAGAATTGAGGCACCGAAGACATTTTGAAACATCGCGGAACATATGAGATGTTCCAAGAGCTGAAATTGGGATTTTAGGCTCGTGCCCACGTCAAGAGGTGTGAGACCTCCGACAAGTTTCTTAAGCCTGCAAACTAAGGGAGAAAAGCTCAATCGTTGAGCATGTGCTCGGATTGTCTGAGTACTACAATCGCTTGAATCGAGTGGGAGTTGTCTTCCAGATGAGATAGTGATGGTTCTCCAAAGTCGCTGCCACCAAGCTACTAGAGCTTCGTGATGTACTATAACATATCAGGGATAGACATGATGATCCTTGAGAAACTCGCGATGTTTGACACCGCGATAGTAGAAATCAAGTAGGAGCATCAATTGTTGATGGTTAGTAAAACCACTAGTTTCAAGAAGGGCAAGGGAAAGAAGGGATACTTCATGAAACGACAAATCAGTTGCTGCTCTAGTGAAGAAACCCAAGGTTGAACCCAAACCCGAGACTAAGTGCTTCTGTAATGAGGGGAACGGTCATTGAAGCAGAACTACCCTAGATACTTGGTAGATGAGAAGGCAGGCAAGTTCGACAGAATTATATTGGATATACATTATATGAATGTGTATTTTACTAGTACTCCTAGTAGCGCCAGGGTATTAGATACCGGTTTGGTTGCTAAGTGTTAGTAACTCGAAATAAAAGCTGCGGAATAAACGGAGATTAGCTAAAGATGAGATGACGATATGTGTTGGAAGTGTTTCCAAGGTTGATGTGATCAAGCATCGCAGGCTCCCTCTACCATCGAGATTGGTGTTAACCCTAAATAATTGTTATTTGGTGTTTGCGTTGAGCATAGACATGATTGGATTATGTTTATCGCAATACGGTTATTCATTTAAGGAGAATAATGGTTACTCTCTCTATTTGAATAATACCTTCAATGGTCTTGCACTTAAAATGAATGGTTTGTTGAATCTCGATCCTAGTGATACACATGTTCATGCCAAAAGATATAAGATAGTACCACATACTTGTGGCACTACCACTTGAGTCATATTGGTATGAAACACATGAAGAAGCTCCATGTTGATGGATCTTTGGACTCACTTCGTTTTTTAAAAGATTGAGACATGCGAAACATGTCTATTGGTATATATGCATGAAGAAACTCCATGCAGATGGATCGTTTGGACTCACTTGATTTTGAATCACTTGAGACATGCAAATCATACCACATGGGCAAGATGACTGAAAGGCCTCGTTTTCAGTAAGATGGAACAAGAAAGCAACTTGTTGGAAGTAATACATTTTGATGTGTGTAGTCCAATGAGTGCTGAGGCATGCAGTGGATATCGTTATGTTCTTACTTCACAGATGATTTGAGTGGATGCTGAGTGTATTTACTTGATGAAACACAAGTCTGAATTATTGAAAGGTTCAAGTGATTTTAGAGTGAAGTTGAAGATCGTCGTGACAAGAGGATAAAATGTCTATGACATGATCATAGAGATGAATATCTCAGTTACGAGTTTGACACACAATTAAGACATTGTGGAAAGTGTTTCACAACTAATACCGCCTGGAACACCATAGTGTGATGGTGTGTCCGAACATCATAACTGCACCCTATTGGATATGGTGCATACCATGATGTCTCTTATCTAATTACCGCTATCGTTTATGGGCTAGGCATTAGAGACAACCGCATTCACTTTAGATAGGGCACCACGCAATTCCGTTGAGATGACACTGTATGAACTATGGTTTAGAGAAACCTAAGCTGTCGTTTCTTAAAAGTTTGGGGCTGCGACGCTTATGTGAAAAAGTTTCAGGCTGATAAGCTCGAACCCAAAACGGATAAATGCATCTTCATATGACATCCAAAAACACTTGGGTATACCTCCTGTCTCTGATCCAAAAGCAAAAGGGTTTGTTTCTAGAAATGGGTCCTTTCTCGAGGAAAAGTTTCTCTCGAAAGAATTGAGTGGGAGGATGGTGGAGACTTGATGAGGTTATTGAACCGTCACTTCAACTAGTGTGTAGCAGGGCACTAAAAGTTGTTCCTGTGGCACCTACACCAATGGAAGTGGAAGCTTATGATAGTGATCATGAAACTTCGGATCAAGTCACTACCAAACCTCGTAGGATGACAAGGATGCGTACTACTTCAGAGTGGTACGTAATCCTGTCTTGGAAGTCATGTTGCTAGACAACAATGAACCTACGAGCTATGGAGAAGCGATGGTGGGCCCAGATTCCGATGAATGGCTCGAGGCCATAAAATTCGAGAGAGGATCCATGTATAAAACAAAGTATAGACTTTGGAAGAACTACTTGATGGTCGTAAGGCTGTTGGGTGCAGATGGATTTTAAAAGGAAGACGAACAATGATGGTAAGTGTCACCATTAACAAAGCTCGACTTGTCGTTAAGATGTTTTCCGACAAGTTGAAGGAGTTGACTACGATGAGATTTTCTCACTCGTAGCGATGCTAAGAATTTGTTGGAATTATATTAGCAGTTACTGCATTATTTATGAAATCTTGCAGATAGGATGTCAAAAACCATTGTTTCCTCGACGATTTTCTTGAGGAAAGGTTGTATGTGATACAACCAGAACGTTTTGTCAATCCTGAAAGATGCTAACAAGTATGCAAAGCTCTAGCAATCCTTCTAAGGACTGGAGTAAGCATCTCGGAGTTGGAATGTACGCTTTGAGGAGATGATCAAATATTTTGGGTTTTTACAAAGTTTATGAGAAACTTGTATTTCCAAAGAAGTGAGTGGGAGTACTATGGAATTTTTGATGAGTATATGTTGTTAACATATTGTTGATCAGAAATGATGTAGAATTTCTTGAAAGCATACAGGGTTATTTGAAATGTTTTTTAATGGAAAACCTGGATTAAGCTACTTGAACATTGAGCATCAAGATCTATAAGGATAGATCAAAAAACACTTAATAGTACTTTCAAATGAATACATACCGTGACAGGATTTTGAAGGAGTTCAAAATAGATCAGCAAAGAAGGAGTTCTTGACTGTGTTACAAGGTGTGAGTATTGAGTAAGACTCAAGACCTCACCACGGCAGAAGAGAGAGAAAGGATGAAGGTCGTCCCCTATGCTTTGGACGTAGGCTCTATAGTATGCTATGCTATGTACCGCACCTGAAGTGTGCCTTGCCATGAGTTAGTCAAGGGGTACAATAGTGATCCGGGAATGGATCACATGACAGCGGTCGAACTTATCCTTAGTATCAAGTGGACTAAGGAATTTTCTCGATTATGGAGGTGGTGAAAGAGTTCGTCGTAAAGGGTTGCATCGATGCAAACTTTGACACTATCCGGAAGACTCTGAGTAGTAAACCGGATTTGTATAGTAGAGCAGTTATTTGGAATAGCTCCAAGTAGCGCGTGTAGCTGCATCTACAAGATGACATAGAGATTTGTAAAGCACACACGGATCTGTAAGGTTCAGGCCCGTTGACTAGTAACCTCTCTCACAAGCGAGATATGAACAAACCCCATGGGTGTTGGATTCATTACAATCACATAGTGATGTGAACTAGATTATTGACTCTAGTGCAAGTGGGAGACTGTTTTAAATATGCCCTAGATGCAATACTAAAATGGTTATTATTGTATTTCCTTGTTCATGATAATTGTCTATTGTTCATGCTATAATTGTATTAACTGGAAACCGTAATACATGTGTGAATACATAGACCACAACATGTCCCTAGTAAGCCTATAGTTGACTAGCTCGTTGATCAATAGATGGTTATGGTTTCCTGACCATGGACATTGGATGTCATTGATAACGGGATCACATCATTAGGAGAATGATGTGATGGACAAGACCCAATCCTAAGAATAGCACAAGATCGTGTAGTTCGTTTGCTAAGAGCTTTTCTAATGTCAAGTATCATTTCCTTAGACCATGAGATTGTGTAACTCCCGGATACCGTAGGAATGCTTTGGGTGTGCCAAACGTCACAACGTAACTGGGTGGCTATAAAGGTGCACTACGGGTATCTCCGAAAGTGTCTGTTGGGTTGGCACGAATCGAGACTGGGATTTGTCACTCCGTATGACAGAGAGGTATCTCTGGGCCCACTCGGTAATGCATCATCATAATGAGCTCAATGTGACTAAGTAGTTAGTCGCGGGATCATGCATTACGGAACGAGTAAAGTGACTTGCCGGTAACGAGATTGAACGAGGTATTGGGATACCGACGATCGAATCTCGGGCAAGTAACATACCGATTGACAAAGGGAATTGTATACGGGATTGATTGAATCCCCGACATCGTGGTTCATCCGATGAGATCATCGTGGAACATGTGGGAGCCAACATGGGTATCCAGATCCCGCTGTTGGTTATTGGCCGGAGAACGTCTCGGTCATGTCTGCATGGTTCCTGAACCCGTAGGGTCTACACACTTAAGGTTCGATGACGCTAGGGTTATAGGGAATAGATATACGTGGTTACCGAATGTTGTTCAGAGTCCCGGATGAGATCCCGGACGTCACGAGGAGTTCCGGAATGGTCCGGAGGTAAAGAATAATATATGGGAAGTCCCGTTTTGGCCACCGGAAGAGTTTCGGGCGTCACCGGTAATGTAGCGGGACCACCGGAGGGTTCCGGGGGTCCACCGGGAGGGGCCACCAACCCCGGAGGCCTGCGTGGGCCAAGTGTGGGAAGGGACCAGCCCCTAGGTGGGATGGTGCGCCTCCCACAAGAGGCCCAAGGCGCATGGAAAGGGGAAGGGGGAAACCCTAGGCTCAGATGGGCCTAAGGCCCACCTAGGGTGCGTCCCCCCTCTCTCCCCCTCTTGGCCGCCCCCTCCATCCAATCTAGGGCTGGCCGCCACTCCTAGGGGGGGAACCCTAGATGGGGGCGCAGCCCCTCCCCTTCCCCTATATATAGTGGGGTTTTTGGGGCTGCCATAGACACGAGTCTCCCTCTCTCTTGGCGTAGCCCTACCCATCTCCCTCCTCGTCTCTCGCAGTGCTTGGCGAAGCCCTGCTAGAGTGCCACGCTCCTCCACCACCACCACGCCGTCGTGCTGCTGCTGGACGGAGTCTTCCCCAACCTCTCCCTCTCCCTTGCTGGATCAAGGCGCGGGAGACATCACCGGGCTGCATGTGTGTTGAACGGGGAGGCACCGTTGTTCGGTTCTTAGATCGGATTCGGCCGCGATCTGAATCGCTTCGTGTACGACTCCACCGACCGCGTTCTTGCAATGCTTCCGCATCGCGATCTTCAAGGGTATGAAGATGCACTCCCCTCTCTCTCGTTGCTAGTTAATCCATAGATTGATCTTGGTGATGCGTAGAAAATTTTGAATTTCTGCTACGTTCCCCAACAGAGGGGTGGTTGAACAGGACCCCGTGGTGTGGAGGCCTGGATGAACAGTACATGGTGGAGGGGTGCCCGTGGAGGGGTGGTTGAACAGTAGCCGGTGGAGTAGCGTGCGGTGGAGGCTGGATGAACAGGAGCCCGTGGAGGCTGGAGGAGGTCGACGGTAGCCCGTGGAGGCTGGAGGAGGTCGATGGTGGAGATGAACAGTATCCCGTGGAGTCCCATTTTGCGGTACGCCACACCCCTACCGATGAACAAGACCCCCGTTTCGACCGTAGGAGGTCCGTTTCGTCCATTTTGCGGTACGCCACACCCCTCCCGATCAACATGACCCCCGTTTTGACCGCAGGAGGTCCGTTTCCTCTGTTTTGCGGTACGCCACACCCCTCCCGATCAACAGGACCCCCGTTTCGACCGTAGGAGGCCCGTTTCCTCCGTTTTGTGGTACGCCACACCCCTCCCGATCAACAGGACCCTGTTCCGAACGTAGGAGGTCCGTTTCCTTTGTTTTGCGGTACGCCAGGCCTCGTTTCCATCGTCTATTCCATCCAAGCCCTCCCGATGAACACGACCACGCATTCCGTTCCGACCCAGCCGGTTGGCTCCCATGCGTTCCGTTGCCTCTGGATGAACACGACGCATTCCGTTGCCTCCCCATGAACACGACGCATTCCGTTGCCTCCCCATGAACACGACGACGACGCTGTTTCTCCGTTCTGACCCAGCCATGTACACGAGCCATGGCCGTACGTATGCGCGAGTAGGCGTTCGAGACCCCGCCCGTATGTACACATACGTGCCGTATTTTATTTCTTGCACCCTGGCCGATGTACGTACATGTACATGCTACGTGCGTGCCTCTACTACGACACGTGCGCGCCTCTACTATGACACGTGCGCGCCTCTACTACGGCACGTGCGCGCCTCTACATCGACCAGTATGTACGTACACGTTCGCGACCAGAATGACAACGCTACGTACGCTTCGACCAGGTGGGTCCCGACTGTCAGGCACTTCCTTGCCTGCGAAGATGTAGCTGGTGGGTCCCAGCAGTCAGGAGGCGAATCGTTTTTTTTGCCCGAACGCACTTCCTTTGGTGCGAAGATGTAGCCGGTGGGTCCCAGCAGTCAGGGGGCGAATCGTTTTTTTTTGCCCAGACGCACTTCCTTGCGTGCGAAGGTGTAGCTGGTGGGTCCCAGCAGTCAGGGGGCGAAGCGTTTTTTTTTCGGACGCACTTCCTTGCGTGTGAAGATGAAGCTGGTGGGTCCCAGCAGTCAGGGGGAAACGTTTTTCCGTGAAATACAGTGGCCTGTCCGGTGGGTCCCAGCTGGCAGGTGGAGGAATCATTATTTTCCGCGTAATAAGGAGGCACTTCCTTGCTGCGGCCGTGGACCCAGCTGTCAGCCTCTCCACGTACAGTCCACGTCCGATGGAAGTCGTTCCTTGACCACGTTGACCAGGCCGCGCCGAGAGCACCACGGCGGTGGACGACGGCGAGGCCTAGGAAGGGGACGACGCGGGGCCGGGGAAGACGCGGCAGTGGAAGCCCGCGCGGAGAGGAGTACGAGGGTTCACTGGTTCGGCTGCGGTGTGAGGCTACCGTCGCCGCAGGGCCTGGCCAGCGGTGGGAATAGTAGGGGGCGGTGAGGTCTCCGCGGCAGCACAGCCGGCCACGGGAGGCAGGAGCATGCGGCACGACCGGCGCTGCTTTGGGCGGCTGGAGCAAGAAGACCAGAGGTTGAAGAAGCACTACGGCCGTTGGATGGACATCGTACGGTCACTAGAGCTAGAATCGTTCATATTGACTAAGTTTACAAAGCCCTCCGTCCCCGTCAACTTAGATGGCCCACAAGTCATCCTCCCACTATGGTGGGTCCCAGCTAGCAGGGGGTATTCATTTTTTTGTGCGTAATAAGGAGGCACTTCCTTGCGTGCGAAGATATAGCTGGTGGGTCCGACATGTCAGTGGGGGGAATGTTTTTTTTGCGAAATACAGAGGCCCTTCCGGTGGGTCCCAGCTGTCAGGTGGAGGAATCATTATTTTGCGCGTACAGTCCACGGCCGATGGATGTCGTTCGTTGACCATGTTGACCAGGCTGCGCCGAGAGCACCATGGCGGTGGACGACGGCGAGGCCTAGGAAGGGAACGACACGAAGCCGGGGAAGACTCGGCAATGGTTGCCCACGCGGTGGGGAGTATGAGGGTTTACTGGTCCGGCTGCCGTCGCCGGAAAATAACAGGAGGTGTGGGTGAGTAGAGGAATGGCCTGGCCAGCAATGAAGTAGGGTGGGGCGGTGCGGCTTGTGCGGCAGCACAACCGGCCATGGGAGGCGGGAGCAGGCAGTCCCACCGGAGCTGGTTTGGGCGGTTGGAGCAAGAAGATCAAATATTGAAGAAGCAGCACGGCCGTTGGATTAACATCCAACGGTCACTACTGCTAGAATCGTTTGTGGACTAAGTTGACAAAGCCAAAGTACACGTCAACCTAGTAGACCCACAAGTCAGCCTCCAAATCTGTCCCAAACAGCATACAGCCCGAAATTTCTAGCCAGATTCAAATTAATTTTAAATCTAATTATACCTTAATCTAAATTCAATGAAATTTTACCCGCACAAAAACAATGAAATTTAAAATATCAAAATCCGAAAGAAAACAGTATCTTGGAACTAATTTCCTATTTGCTGTATTTTTTCATTCTACAGCCCATTTATTATTACTTATAGCCCATTTCTTATTACTTATAGCCCATTTTCTGGGCAAAATGCATCCCTCCTCATCTTGAAAGATTTTCGGCCCAGCAGGGCGTAGAAAAGCAAGTAGGACTACGTTGGTTATTCTACAAAAAACAAAATAGCTGGCTAGCCATTTTCAGAAAGGAAAAAAACAAACTGGGCTGGTCATGTGCTAAACATATGAAATAAAAGCCTGGGCTAGACGGGCCATGGGTCCCGCACAACCCAGTTAATACCCTTCTCCGTCCCGAAAAAACAAAATTACTGCGCGCGCTGCTGGGTCCCTACTGTCATCCTCACCATGTACAGTCATCTCCTTATTCCTCTCGGTTGTTGACCATGTTGACAACACCGGAGGGCGGCGCCGCAGCGAGCGAACCAAGGCGGAGGACGATGGTGAGGCCTCGGATGGGAACGGACAGGAGCCGGGGAAGATCACAGCCAGCCGTGGGAGGCGGGAGCAGGCGGTCCCGCTGGCGCTGGTTTGGCTTTGGCTGCTCGAGGAAGAAGAGACTGAAGAAACGCGACAGACGTTGAATGTCAATCCAACGGTCAAGGTTGGCACAATCGTTTGTTGACTAAGCGGACACCAAGTAGCATACTTTTTTATATATAGGAAGAATACTGCGAGGAAAATGTGTTCGTCTGTCGTCCTCCTCACAAGGAACGTTCGCCACATAAGTTACTAGCACCCTTGGTTTTCAACCGAGAGGTCTTGGATTCGAGTCCCAGGAACTCTCAATTTTGTCCTCCTTCCTCGCAAAAAAAGGGAAAGAAAATCAAAGACTTAGGAAGGCGTACAGAACAAGCTAGTGTACTAGTAAAGAGACGTTGCCGAGTTTTAGAAAAAAGAAAGACGTGCTCCTGTAGCTGGTTCGAATCCAAACCTAGACTATGACTATATATGGTGCTATGCTACTCTGCAAGTAATGAAACTGACATATCCAACGTTCGCTTCTCCTCTTCTCTACTTACTCTGCCTAGCATCAGAAGCTCTGGCCGCAGCAACCATGTCCGCGGGCTGCTCGTCCACCTGCTCTTCAGCAAGCAACAACCAGATATGCGCCAAGTCGCCACCCGTACCATCGCCTGTGGGTCTCATCACACCCCCGCCGACACGCGCACCGCAGCCGATTGCTCATCGCAACCCGCTGTCGTTGGTGTGGTGCCACTGCAGCAAATCACGCAGATTCATCCGTCGCGTCTCAACCACAATCCGCAACCCTGGCCGAGTCTTCTACAAATGCCCGAATCATGGGGTAATAATATGTTTAAGTGTTGTTTTGCTGCTTTCAGTTGCTGATTTTTTAATAGTTTGGTTGATGATCTTCCAATTTGATTCGTGCAGAAAAGGGAAGATTCGTGTGATTTGTATTTCTGGGAAGTTGCTGATGTGGGGGAATGCAACTACGCTGATTATTTGGTTAGCCGAGGGATCCCAATACCAGCAGGCTGGGGTGTTGGACAAGTAACTGAAGGAACGGTAGAAGAGGAAGATGCAGAGCAGAAGGTTAAAGATGCAGTTCCTCTGATCATGGCGAAGCAACAGCTGCTGAACGGCCTTGATAGCAATGAGGAGATGAAAGAGCTTGTGAAGATAATGGGCAAAATTGATGTGCTCTGTAGGATGATTGTCTCTTTATTTGCAGTGTATGTAGCACTCGTGATGTATTCAATGGCTACGACATGAGCACTTTGCTGAAACTAGTAATGAATGAAACCTGTGTAGCAGGCTGGGCGTAGTGTTGTGAACATCTAATGATTTCTATTAACGGAAATCAGGGGGTATCCTCTTTTGCTCATATAAATAAATAAATAGCAGAGGCCCTGTCGGGTCAGCTTTGTTCTCATTCGAAGACGTCGAGCAAATTGCAGTCCAACAGCAAACTATGTCATCAAATTCAAGTTTCACAGCCAAATATGAGTACAACTAAACAACAATGTCATCATGTTTTAGTTGTCATACAATCACCAAACACAAATCAGCATACATAAGAAGTGATGTTCTCACAGCAAAATACTAGACAACATGTTCATCAGGTTTCAGTTGTCATAGCAAACACAATTTCATATAGTAGATAAAAAACGTCTTCTGACAGGCAATTACGACAAAAGCAATGTAATCATCATCCGCAGCAGCAGCGTCAACATCTTCGCCATGTGTATCAGTCTGAATCATAATTCCCCATGGTGTCATCTTCTTCTTCGTCCTCAACGTCCTCAAACGTTGGATTCTTCTTGATCAAATCTTGTATGTCCACAGCACGACAGGCAATCTTTTCACCGGCGTCATTGACGTGATGGTTCTCAAAGATATTAGGAACATCGGTGTTATCTTGTACATCAGGAGTAGTGTAAGCATCATCTTGTTGTGCAACTTCATTAAACGAATTCCTCTGCTCAAACCTTTGCAATACTCTCCAGTCATCGCTACGTGCAAATCTGTCTTCCAAGAAAAATATCTGTGTTGCTTGATTTGCCAAAATAAAAGGCTCGTTGGTCTGGTACGCCGCCTTGACATTGATGGATTTGAAATAATCATCAGCTCTGGGTTTTGCGATCCTGGAAAACAGGTTATACCAACGACAGCACAACAGAACCACACACCGATGATCCTCGAAACTGGAGATATACTGCAACTGAACAATGTCTGTTATGTTAGCATACATTTCAGTTGTCTCTTTGTCATACGTATCCGTGCTCATGATGGCACTGTTTTGTGTCTTCCTGCCTTCGTCTCGTGCAAGGGTGTTGTAGCGCACATCTCCAACAACGCAAGATTCATAATGTCTTACCCGAGTATCAGGACCCATTGCTAGTGAGTAAAGGGCATCATCAACTGCCTGCCCATCCTCCCGCATCTTCTTAACCTATGGTTAGAAAATAGACAAGCTGATCATGTTATGTACTCAATATATTAAAAAAACTGACAGTGCACTTCAAAAGCTTACATGGCTCTTGAACCATTTGGCAAATCCTGCCATAACCAGTTTGTCAATGTTTCTTGGATTTTGCGGCAGTAACTCCTCTTTGTAGATGCTACACAACATAGTGATCGCGTCAAACATCTAAATATATAAGAATGTGCTGCAAGTTTAGTAGATTACGATGTATAAGCTGCAGTACTGCACTTACTTGATATAAGGTAGTATCTCAGGACAGTTATTCAACACATACCAAACCATTTTGTCCAAATCTTTAGGTTTGTCCTCTTGTCGACTCTTCCCTGTAACTCGAACAGAATAATCGAAAACATTGAGCCCGGGATTGTCTTCACCCACCTCTTTGCTAAGCTGATCAGCTGTTTCAATGTATTTTGAGCAGAATGTCAACGCTTCTGTAGCAATGTAGGCCTCCGCAATGGAACCCTCGGGTCTAGCTCTGTTCCTAACATAGCCCTTGAAAGTGCCTAGCCGCCTTTCAATAGGGTACATCCAGCCATACTGTACTGGACCTCTAAGTAGTCCCTCATCAGGTAGATGAACAGCCAAATGCACCATCACATCAAAGAACGCTGGAGGATATATCTTCTCAAGGTCGCATAGGATAGTTGGTATCTTGTCTCTAAGACGCTCCAAAGCATCTATCCTGATATTCCTACTGCAGAGTTCCCTGAAGAATTGTCCCAACTCTGCAACTGCTCTGTATAAGTCAGGGCGGCCCAATCCTCTAAGGATAACAGGTAAAACCCTTTGAAGTAGGACGTGGCAGTCATGAGTTTTCAACCCTTGTACCTTGTTTCCATCTTCACTGACTCTCCTTTCAGGGTTGGAAGCAAATCCATGTGGGAATCTCACACGTGATAGGACCTCGCAGAATTCTTTTCTTTTTACCTTGTCCAAGACGTACACAGCTGGTGCCATATCCCGTGGTTTACCTTCATCTTGCACCTGCAAATCCTTTATGATACCCAGGTGTGTCAAATCAATCCTGATTTTAAGGTATCTTTCGTCTTGCCTTCAATATTAAGAAGTGTGCCGATAATGTTGTCACATATATTTTTCTCGATGTGCATCACATCAAGATTATGCCGCAGATCCAAATCTTTCCAATACTCCAAGTCCCACAAAGTGGACCTGCGGGTAAACAATAATCTCTCTTCTACCCTGCCACACTTCCTTTTCCCGCTACCATTACCAGGATGGTTTCCTGGTGTAATATGCCTGACCTTCTCTAATTCCACTTGCAACTCATTGGCGGTGAGCCTCTTTGGCGCATCACGGTTTTCATGCTTTGCATTGAACACATGTCTTCGGTATTTTCTAGGATGCGGCTTGTCCTTGGCAAGGAAACGGCGGTGTCCAATGTAACAGATCTTGCTAAGTATTGCATATGATAGCGGATTACTGTCACAGCGAACACATGCATTGTAACCATGTGTTGTTCGCCCTGACATAGTGCCCAAAGCCGGATAATCATGGATGCACCAAATTATAATAGCACGCAGAAAGAAATCAGCTGGTGGACTGCTATATAGGTCTCGAGTGAGAACACCCTTCCATAGCTGTTGAAGTTCCTCCACAAGAGGCTCCATGAACAAATCAAAATCCTTTCCAGGACTTTTTGGACCTGGGATGAGCAAGGCCATCATGTAGTTTGATTCTTTGGTGCAGACATTTGGAGGCATGTTGTAAGGGATAACAAGCACTGGCCACATGCTATATGTGGCGCTCTGGTTGCCAAATGGGTTAAATCCATCTGAAGCTAAGCCAAGTCTAATGTTTCTGGGGTGAGCAGCAAACTCTTTGTGTTTATGATTGAAGCTTTTCCACTCACTACCATGAGATGGATGGCTCATTACATTCTGATCTCTGTACTCCTGGTTCCTAGAATGCCATAGTACATCCTCTCTTGTTTCAGCATCATGAAACAACCTCTGCAATCTTGGTGTAATTGGAAAATGTCTCAGAACATTATGAGGAATCCTCTTCATAGCATCGCCATCTTTCCATCTTGATGATTTGCATTTCGGGCATTCACTTAAGTTGGCATAATCTTCCGGAACAGAACACAATTATTCTTACAAACATGGATCATATCATATCCAATTCCAACTGCACGAAGGAAATTCTTCATTTTACTGTAGGTGTATGGCAGCTCAGACGCATCTGGGAAAGACTTGCGGAAAGCAGCCAACATCGCATCGAATGATTTGTTGGGCATCCACTCAGATGTCTTTACCTGAAGAAAGGTGACCATAGCTGAGAATACTGACAGCTTATTTCCTGGGGTGACAGCAACGTTGCATTGTTCCAACATGCGGGCCCACCGTTGTTCTTCTGCACGTGAAAGTTCACGGAATGCACGAGCATTTCGTAGCATTGTTTCAATGTTGGTCAAACTCACTGGCTCCGCCACCACCACCTCCTCCTCCTCTTCCACCTGAGCATCAGGCAGATCAAGATGGTGATCTGCTGCTTCCACGTAGTCAATAACATTGACGTTCACAGCTTCACCATGATGAACCCACCTAGTATATGTGACCGACATCCCATACAAGTGTAGATGATTTTGCACAGTTGACTGGGGTCTTGTAAATGAATTCATACAACTGCTACACGGGCAGAGCACATCTGATTTCGGACCACCGTACTCAGCTCTGATAAAGTTCATGAAGTTTTCAACCCCCTCGACATATGCAGCGGAGAATCTTCGAGCATAAGTTATCCAAGTCCTGTCCATCTGTTAGACATACAAATTAGTTCTTCTACTAGATATTACAGGAAAAACATATATGCTTTTTTATGAAGTCCAGAAAAAAATACCTAGGTTGATGTCTAAAGCTATGGAAAGATATTTGGACGAGCAGATCTAAGTAACGAAATATATGTAAAGCTAATTCAGCAAACAGATTTGAGTGCCAAATTATGGCAGGCTGTTTCAGAAGTCAATGAGGCCGAGCACACATCCATCAAACTATCGAAGGCCATCGCAGCAACAAAGATCGAGTATAAAACGGTGTAGAGCTATTTCACCTAACAGATTGGCTACTAGACCTTGGCAATCTACGTCACAATAAATATATAGTAGGATATTTTAGCAACTAATCGGCCTTGGCATGCCATCTCAGCTAAGCAGATTGAGTGCAGAACAGGGCAAGGAAGCTTCTTAAGCAGAGCATATTTACAGTAAACTACTTCGGCAAACAGTGGGATTAACATCGTCTATCAGCTAACATTCAGCGCTACACCGACATGAACGGGGCCTCAGTCTAGAATGCGCGTACCGTGGGAGAAGCTGACCGCCGTGCGTCTCCACACGAACGTCGCCAGCGGTGGCGGCGCTGACCGCCGTGCGCCTCCACAAGAACGTAGCCAGAGGTGGCGGCGCGGCTAGAGGACGGCAGTCTACGAGAGCGTACTGTGGGAGCGAGAGGATCGCCGAACCACGGCGCCGACGTATCGGCGCGGCGGGGAGGGCGGCTTTGGCGGAGCGAATGGAGTGGAGGGGGACAGGGGAGGAGGG
>NC_057799.1:65248336-65389974 GCF_018294505.1 Triticum aestivum
TGGGTGTGGGGGGGGGGAGGATTTTCGCGCGGTGGGCGGGGGGAGTTTGGCGCATGGTCGGTTTCTCCAAGTGCAGTACCACGTGTCAGTGAAGAGGCAAGCCGAAGCGTGTTCCGTTTGCGTGAGCCGTGTGCAGGACCGAACGTGTGTGGGGTGCAATGCGACCGCGACAGGAGTGCTGTGAGTGTACCGCCTTTTTTCCTTTTAAACTCGGTGCTTTGCCCCCTGAAAAAAAAATTGTTGCTTCGCGCGATCCATCGATACTACTACTAGTAATCCGGTAATCCCGACTAAAACGGTGCGGCCGGGTCTTTTCCCGCGCGATATGCTGGTAGGTTGGCTTAGTTGGGTTTTTTAGGACGAGTAATGCTACACCTACGTAATCCCAGTTACGTAATTAACGTAATGTGAAACATGTGAGCTGTTGATTGTAGATTGGGGGAGGGAGGGGCCCACCACCATGAAAATCAGGGGAGGAGAGAGAGAGGCAATTTACGTTAACCCTTTCGTAGGTTCCCGTAGATGTAGAAAGATGTGAAATGCGTGAATGTGTAGTGGACGTACTATTGGAGTGCCTAAGATAATTTGTGTATGTATAGACCCTATGTGTTTATTTTACTTCACATGTTAGATTTGTCTCGGTTCGGTAAAAAGCAGAGTTGGTGATGATGGTGTGCCTGTCATCCTGCAATATAGGTCGTCCGATCTATATCTAACGGATAGGAAGGAAACTATGACAATTTACCCGCACTCCTCTCCACATTTGCAAATAAGGCTTTCCCTCGTTCATCCTTTTCTCCCACAAGATCTTGATGTTCCGTGCAATGCACGGGCATCTTGCTAGTACTCCTACAATATGTATATTATTGTGAAAGTTCATATACACCGGCCGAGATTAATGCAAACACGACAGATTTTCATTACATTTCGAACTTTTATAGGAGAGAAAAATAAAAGAAACCCGACCCTAAACCTATTCTATGGCGGCGACCGACGTCCTCCATCTGCGATCTCTATGTACGGGGGCGGGATTCAACACCCGTGAAGTGAAGGGTAGAACACGGGATACGGATCGGCCAGTTGGCACACCATGCCCTGCCGCCTCCCATGCCCTACTCATCCTCGGAGGAGTCCCCGACCTCGGCGGTGCTGGACGTTGGACGGCGGCAAGTAGGACGCGTGGCTGACGGTGCTCCCGTCGTCGGCCGCCAGCGTGGCCACCGCTTGTGCGGTCGCGTCCGCGTCCGGCTACGCCGCTATTGCGTCGCGAGAGGCGACTTGAGCGAGGGCGGCGACCTCGAGCTTCATCCCCGAAGACAAGCTCTCCCGCAGAGCGTTCGCACTTGCGATCATGGCAGATGTGGTGCGAGGTAGGAGGACGATGCGCTATGCTGTGGAGGTTAGCTGGGCATTGCCGCTTTAAGTAGCGCATTCCAGTGAGCCCAAGCGTCCGGGTGCGTCATTAAGTCTCCGGAGTTGGTTCCTCGGGCACCGAGCCTCTTAACGATGACATACGAACGGACAGCATGAATGCGGGCAGCTGGCGCCGGCTGGGAACACACCGCGCGACGGCGCGAGGGACGAGGGTTTTGGTGTGCCAGGGTAGTCAGCTGCGGTCGTGGCAACGTTGGAGATGCCCTTTGCTCACATGCGATCCCCGCATGTCATTGAAAAATCAAGACAACCCGGCATGGTCTCAGGTCCAGAGGATGTAGTTGGCCGCGCTACACCACTCCGCGGACGCGTCGCGGCGCCCCATGCATCCTCGACAAGCCGGGTGTTGGGGTGTGTTTGGATTGTGGCCAAAGTGCACCTTACCAAAATTTTGGTCATGACCCAAAGATTGGTCTTTGTTTGGATGGTTGCCATTTTTTTGGCATGCCAATGAACTCTAGCCAACTCTAGTTCATTTTTCTTGCCAATGTTGGCCAAATCATGGGCAACCAATACCTCAACCAAAATTTTGGTCCTGACCCAAAGATTGGTCTTTGTTTGGATGGTTGCCATTTCTTTGCCATGCCAATGAACTCTAGCCAACTCTAGTTCATTTTTCTTGCCAATGTTGGCGAAATCATGGGCAACCAATACCTCAACCAAAATTTTGGCTACCCAATGCTTTGATGGGGCAACCTTGGGCACAAACCAAACATACTGTTGGTCGTGCCACAGCACTAACACCACCCTCGGCACACTGAAACCGACCGTGTCTAGCGATGATATGAGCGTGTCGCTCACCGCGGTCACCGTGACCAGAGGCGGTGCTAGAGCTGCGCCCCGTTGTTGGCCCCAACGACCCACATGAACGGTTGTCAGTGGCGAGGAGGTCGTGGGCCAGCTCCTCCATTGGACTAGTCTGCGCTACGTCGTCCCGACGGGTGTGCCCCACATGTCGGTTTCCCTGTTTTCCCGGCCATATTCGAGCGTCAGTGCTCCGCGTCGCGCATTAGGCCTTTCACTATGTAGGCCAAGCGAGACAACTTATTGTTTATTTGAGCCGTTCAAGTATAATCATGTGGCGTTTGCTTATTTCTCATTCCTCTCCAACCCTCTTCTCCATCGATCGTGTCGCCCTCCAGTCGAGTCCATCCTCCCGCATGCCTCATTTGAACATTCCGCCGAGTATCATTCGCATGTACCCACCCTAGTCCTCTTTCAATAGATCTCCGGACCCCGAGATAAAATCGAGAGGGAACGAGTGGGGACACGTGATACCTAAGGCGGATTCAAAATTTTGAACCGGTGATCATAGCATCCGCAAATCATATATAAAGGGTATTCAATGTTCGTTTCGTTTTTGAACGTACAATATACTCCCCCTATCCTTACTAGTTTACATATAAGTTTTATGTGTAGTCAAAGTATCTCTACTTTGATCAAAAAGGTATCAACATTCAACAACGCCCAATCAATATTGTTAGATTCGTACGTACTCCTAGATTTGTACTCGAGTTGGTTTCCAATTTGACTATTGACAAGATTAATAGTACATGAGATGTATAATGTGAAAATTATATCATTGGAAACTCCTTTCACATACGAATTTGACCGTATGTTTTGTGTAAGTTGCATGTCATATATTATTACTCTAACATTTGGTCAAAGTTAACCTCGAAAAATGCATTAGACCCTGTATGCTTTGTGTAAGTTGCATGTCATATATTATTACTCTAACATTTGGTCAAAGTAGTATAGTGGAAGTGGATCCTCTGACGTAGGTATCCCTGCCTTACCCTCCCTTTCGGTCACTTACTAGTGGACCCCATGCTTGCTAGGCCCTGCATGTCAGTTACTCAATGGGTTCGGCCACGTCAGGGGATCCTCATCCGTAGTATACTCCCTCTGTTTTTATTTACTCCACATAAAACGGAGGGAGTGGTGGTATAATAAATGACGCGGGCGGGGGAGGGGGCGGACGTCGGTTTGCTCTCAACTGCGGTCCCACAAGCGAGCGAAAACGCAAGACGAAGCGCGTTCCATTCGGTGAGCGACGTGGAGGGTCCAGCATGCCGGGCTGCAATGCGAACGCGACAAGAGCGATGTACAGTCAAAACCGATTGACCGGTCATCACCGGAACCACTATTCACACCAGAACCTTCGCTGCTCGGCCTACGCCAGCCACTGCCCTAAAACCACACCAAATCTCTAGCCCATTCCCCCACCTTTCGATCCCCTAGCCTGCATCAAGCATCCCCTAGTTCGCCGGAAAGCCATGGTGCGCCGCAAGATCACTTACTACAAGATGCTGACACCGGAGCGCCGCGCAGAAATCGCGGCGGCGGTCGGCGCCACAGACCTCCGTTCCCAAGCTCGCTTTGCGGTGGGCCAATCCCCGAGTTCTCTGGAGCCAAGCTACGAGGAGGAGGAAGCCGATCCAATGTTCATGGCGGAGGTTGCGACGCAGAAGGCCCCCAATGGGTATGAGACGATGGACGTCGACTTCGTGCCGGCGTCCGAGTCCCCCATGGTGCAGGCGGACCAGCGGTTCAACATGGCGATACTAAAGGAGGACCGGGAGGCAGAGGCTCAACCCGACGCGGAGCCCGCGCATGCCGCTGCCATCGAGGCTCTCCTGCAGGCGGAACCGGATGTCGTGGATGTGAACCAGGCGGCGGAGGCTCAACTTGAGGCGAAGCGCGCGGATGCCGCTGCCATCAAGGCCCTCCTGCAGGCGGAACCGGACGTCCTGGACTTGAACCGGGCGGCAGAGGCTCGACTCGACGCAGAGCGCGCAGATGCCGCTCTCATCGACGCCCTCCTGCAGGCGGAACTGGACGTCCTGGACTTGAACCGGGCGGCGGAGGCTCGACTCGACGCGGAGCGCGCGGATGCCGCTGCCATTGAGGCCCTCCTGCAGGCGGAACCGGACGTCCTCGACTTGAACCGGGCTGTGCTCTCGTCCGTGCAGAGCGCCCGCACGCTCCGCTTGAACGAGTAGCTGGAGGCCGAGGACAACCACGGTGCGGAGACACACGTCGGCAGCGACGGCTGGTTCGCGCCGGCAACCAAAGACGACAAGGCCGTCTCTTTCCGCGAGGAGTGATAGTTTTTCTTTATGTTGTTGTTTTTATGGATCTTTTGCTGTGTAAAAACATATATTTGTTATGCAAGTCGCCTGACTTGGGTCAGTCTACCATTTCAGACGGTTGGATGAATATCCTACGTCTCCTAACCCTTCTTTCCTTCTTCCTCACCTCTTCTTCTTCCCCAACAGACCACCGCACGGGCCGTACGGATACTCCCCAACATGCGGTTGGATAAACATACTCTATGAACGAAAATTATGTGTCAGCGATAGGATGGTTGAGTTTGGTTTGTTCACATGCGACAGCACGTGTCAGTCAGGGTGCGTTCCCTTGGTTGGGTTTGCGGCGTGCAGGAGCGACTGTGTGAGGGTGCGGTGCGACCGCGGCGTGCAGGAGCGACCGTGTGAGGGTGCGGTGCGACCGCGACAGTTGTGCGCAAGTGTATCTCCTTCTCATTTTGAAAACTTTAGGCAAGCTTGGCAAAAATGTGTGGCGAAGTTTGGCAATGCAAGGCCTAGACCCAAACAGGATAAGTACGTACGTACTAGGAGTACTAGTGTTAAAAAAGAAAGGCGGGGTTTTCCTTCGCGGGATTTAATCGATACAAATCCTCGTTTCACGTGTCAATTAATGCGTATTTTTTTCTCCAAAGACCAAAGAGCTAAACATCTCACTCCTCATCGCTTGATTAATGCAGCGCCATGCAAACCAACCTTCTCACTTCCGCATGCATGCAGGGGATATTAATGTCCTTGGTTGCTAACCCATCAATTTTGCCTCGATTAGTGTTAGTGGCCCTTTGCAAATTGTAATTTTGATATACTGGCCTTGTGTACAAAAAAATGGAGGTAGTAACTATATTTGACTTCCTTCCCCATTGCGGTGACGTCGATGATATATTTTTTTGGTGGTTTGGCGAAGTGCGTTCGACGGAGAACACCATTGAGGGAGACCACGGTAAGTCGTTCGGAAGTGCCGCCTGCAAGCCGAGACAACCGCCTTATTTGCATCCAGGAAGTCCTTTACTAGTACTACTAGGAGTACTAGTGCGGTGAGATGGTTTCTCGAAGAAGACGATGGAGAAGCGGAGTCAGCGAAGAGTGAAATGATGGTTGCTTCGTCCGTGCTTTTGTGATTTGACGCCTCACTGCTTTTGTGATTTGTGATAGAAGGGACAGGGGAGTAGACTCTGTGCTCTATACTGTACTACATGCATCCAAGCATGGGAGAAAGAGGAGAGACGTTGCATTTTTCTATTCCTTCAATCAATCAATCAGGGAGCTTTGGTTCCATCTTTTTAGCTTTGGCAACATCGTCCACAATGGTTCCCATGATGCCAAAAGCTATTTTCACATTTGGCTACACATTGTGGATGCCCTTAACCGTACCACTTGGTTTTGCTCCTGTGTGCTATCTATACAAATCTCAATTATATTGATCTAAAAAATTATAGAATCAAGATTAGTAAAAAGGAGGTGATTTTGCCGCGCGGATGGCAGGGGAGGTTTCTTATTTGAGCAATGCTACATCCACGTAATGGTTTACGTAAAGTTACAAACTGATGCGATGTGGGACTATTTGATTGGATTAAAGGAGAGGATTAGGCCCACCCCACCTGAAAATTAGGGGGGCATATATAGATTAGATGGAAAGTATACGTAGCAGCTACGTAGCCCTTTGTAAGTCTAGGATTAGGCTTCTTATTTTCGGAGGACGTTGTCCTGGCGGTTTGCTAACATGCGGTCCCACGTGTCAGTGCTTTACCAAGCCGATCCGCGTCCCACATGAGGCAGAACAACGGCAGAAGCAACACGTGGTTAAGTTGAAGAAGATGAGGGAGAAGTGGATTCAGCAACGAGTGAAATGATGGTTGCTTCGTCCCTCCAACTTAACTACGGGAAAGGTGCAGCTTTGTGATTTGACGCCTCATTGCTCATTACTACGCTGGCGCCATGACTGGGGTGCTTCACCCCGGCTGCTCTACACTGTATTCCGGTATGGCACGTGGACCCGGTAGCTTGATGTCCCACATGTCGGTGAAAGGGACTAGAAGATTTATGAAAGCGAGCGCTCCACTCTTACGATAGAGGAGTAGACGACACGACGGCCCAGTGAACAGTCACTTGTAGTACTATAGTTTTGTTGTTTCGCACGATCCATTGATACAAACCCGATTAAACAGGAAAGGGCGGGATTTTTCCCGCGCGGTAGATGATACTGGCCATACATTTCAAAGGCAATTTTAATGTATGCAAACTGAATAATTATAAGTAACAATATGATATATAGTAAAACTAAAAACACATATGATTTATTGTGTTAGAGTGTAGTAGTAGTGCTGTATTGCATAGTTGTTAGATGTAACATGCGAGAACGTGTAGAGATGTAGTTTTGGAGGGCCTACAGAGAGAAAAGTGTAATACGGTCACCGAACTTCAGAATAAGCTGATTACGGTCACTATATACGTTTTGCGGTGATTATACGGTCACTTGCTCACAGTTCAGCATCGGATTGCACTCTTTTGACCGACCAAATAGTCTGTGTGGCGCCATGTTGACTAGTTAAATTGACCACGTTCCTTGTGGGTCCCACATGTCAGTTCGCATAGGCAAAAGGTCAGATAAACACAAATTTACGCAGGCGCGACAAGGCTCCAACCCGTGCGCGGGAATCACCTGGTTGTGTATGTGTCTGTCAGGGCCTGATGTGTGCGCATGCACGTGTAGGTTGAGCACTTGAGCGTGAGAGTTTGTGTTGGTCGTGTGGTGTACTGGTGTGTGCATGCATGCGTGCGTGTGTGCGTGTGAGTGTTGCGTGCGTGCGTGTGAGTGTTGCGTGCGTGCGTGGCTGCGTGCGTGGCTGCGTGTGAGTGTTGCGTGCGTGCGTGGGTGCATGTGTTTGTGTGAGTGTTGCATGGATGCAGTTCGTGTGCATGTGTGCGTGTGTGTATAATCACCACACTAGCTCATGTGTGTTAAAACAGACGGCTCAGCATACCAATACAAGGCCACCTTGTCCGTTGTGCCCGCGGTCATGACTTCGAACCACCGTCCAAATATTTTTTTTTCGTTTGTTTTCATTCTTACTAGCAAGATGCCTGTGCGTTGCACGTAACATCACGATGCATTTGTATGACTTTGTTTATCTTGTGAGAGAAAAGGATGAACGAGGGAAGGCCTTATTTGCAAATGTGGAGAGGTGTGTGGGTACCTTTTTGCAAAATTGCCATAGTTTCTTTCCTATCCGTCAGATATAAATCGGACGGCCTATATTGCAGGATGGCAGGCACACCATCATCACCAACTCTGTTTTTTATAAGAGTGTATTTTATGTATTTTATAAGAGTGTAGATGTAGAGTATATACAAGTCGACAGGTGGGCACGATGGTAGTGAGATGTAGAGTATATACAAGTCGACACAACACTAGAGGTGCCACGTGGAGCGTTTAACTGGTCAACTAGTCATGTCATGAGCAAATACAGAGTTGTACGGTGAGCCCGTGACTGTATAATAACCACTAAACGTAAATGGTGACCGTAATGAGTGGATTCTGAAGTCCAATGTACGTATCGTGCTTTCGCTTCAAATACAATGATCGTCATTGCATATATCGCGAGAAAGATGAAACATGCGTGAATTTTCTGGGGGCTTACTTTTGGAGGACCTGGAGATAGTTTTGTGTGCATACGTGAAAGGGGCGTACAGGGGGGGTATGCGATGGACAGAGAGATGCTCTTCGTTTCTCTTTATTATGACTAACTTTGTATATAGTATAAAAATATACAAATTCACAGTGCTGAATAAATATCATTGTGGGCACCATGCAATGCAAATTAGCGTTCGTACTCCTCCATATAACTTTGTAATGTTGTATATATGTAGAAACTCTAAAATAATTTTTTGGCCACACTTTATTCAAAAGGAATGTTGTATGTGAAATAAACGTGAAGAGAGGGCTCTTTAGATCAATGGGGTACGTGATGTAACATGTGTGAATGTGTAGTTGATGCATTTGGCGGGGCCTAGAGAGGTATGTGTGTGTATTACGTATTCGAGAGAGGCATGGATAGAGGGGCCGACGGGGGGGCGTGGGAGAGATAGCACGAGAAATGAGAGTGGTCTAGAGAGAGAGACGAATATGACGTCACGACAAGAGATTCCATTCCCTTGAGTGTGCATATGCAAGGGGGGAGGGAATAGCGGCACCATGAGAAATTTTCTGTGTGTGTGGTGTTTGTTGTGACAGCCTGGTTTTTGCCCTTTCTTATTTGCTTGAAATTTCATTTGAAAGTTTTTGAAACTTGGAGTTTCTGAATCTTTTCATTTGGACTTAAACACTTGGGCATCCTTGGCTTTCACCCAAGTGTTCACTTCTCTCCCAAACCATCACTTCACTTCTGATCCACCAAAAAATAACCTTTGGAATATTTTTCTTAAATGAAAAATATTCATTTTCTCTCAAAAACCCTAAGCCGGATCTCTTTGCTTCAAGGCAACCCTAATTTATTATGGCTCAGAAAATTCTAAGATAATTCACAAATATTCTACGGACCCTAGGCACCTCCCTGAGCAAAAATATTTCATCAGTTTTTGGAATATTTTTGCTACAGAAAATCTTTTCTGTTCTGGAAAGAAATGGTGGTTTCTACAGCAACTACCATTTTACTTGCTCCATTTGACCTGAACTTTCTTGTGCATCTTTACCTTAGTAACTTATAACTAGCCTCCAAAGCACAGCCCAAAACTCCCAGCCATTTGACCACAGTAACATCACAAAGTTACTGACCAGAAACTTACCTGGCTTGTAAAATCTTCTCTACTGCACTTGGATCCAAACCAAACCGTGGTAAACTTCAAAACTACCATGAATAACATGCCATACATGATTTTTGGACAAAGGCTGGCCTGAGGAGAGAGTTCGCGCAGTGACCACGCGTGTCCACGATGCCAGGCATGCGTGTCGACGCGCTCTGGGTGACGCCGAGCGCTCTGTTCGAGCGTGCTCGCTTCCCCCGCCTGCCAAACCATGCCTAACCCCGCCACCATCATCGTCTCGACGTCCTTAACTCCTCCCTGGCACTCGCCGATGCCGGAGCTCGCCGCAGCGAGCACGGGCAAGGTCCGGCCAGCCCAACAATGCAGAGCGCACTGTGCTCGTCGTCATCCCCTTGATCCTGTGCTCGTCTCCGCTCGCCCACAGTGGCCGCGTGACCTCCGTCGCCTTCTCCCCCTCTCACTGACGCCGCTCGTCGCCGGGCGCTGTGGATAGGTATCCACCGGCGGAGCCTGAAGCATCCTCGCCGCTCGCCTATAAATAGAGCCACCCCAGCCTCCTCGAGCACCATCCAGCACTCACACACACCCTACGATCGAGTAGGAAGCCGTAGCCCAACCGGGCAGGCCTCGGGCCGTCGTCCCCGAGCTCGAGCTCGCCGGCGATCCCCTCTGGTCGCCGCGGTAGCTCCAGCCCCTCCCAGGCCTGGGCGACCCCTCCAAGGCCTCCACCTCTCTCTGGTGAGGCCATCTCGCCCGCTTGGAGCCTCTGGAGTGACCTCTGCTCGCCGTCTTCCTCAACTCCGGCGACCTCCATGTTCTGCCTCCGCTTGCGAGCTATTTTCCGACGCCGTCCCACCACCCCTAGCCACGCTACGGGTACGGGCAGATGCGCCATCGTCCCCTCTCTTAATCCCTCCCTCTCGTTTGGGCCAAGGAGCCCTCGTCGCCGGCGAGAGCTCCGGCGAAGCCGCAGCCCTCTCTGTTTCTCTCTCCCTCTTCCCCCACCTGACTAGCGGGGCCCTCTAGTCAGCCACTCAGTACACGCGCGAAGCGGTACGAGTGGTGGCGCCCCTGGGCTTTACGCCTTTGACGTCACCCCCCAGCTGTTTATTTTATTCAAATTCATTTATATTCCAGAGAGCTTCAAACAATTTTAACTTTTTAACCATAAGTCCAAATGAGATGATTCTTTTTGTATTGTGTTCTTTGAAAGGAAATCTAACAGCTCACCAAAGATGAGATTTTCTGAGCTGTTTAGAATTTCAGGTAAATTTCAGAAGTGTTCTTGATATTTTCTTTTTGTGTTTAAAATTATTTTCAGAAGGTGAGGCTTGTCTTGAGGATCACCAGGAGGCTTGTGAACCTCATCTGCACTAAGGCAAGCCACAACAACATTTTTATGATGCCATTTCAATATTTGTGATTTTCTCACTTAAATTAAATGATTAACCCATGCATTTAAATAATTATTGAATTATTTGTATTCTGTTAAGTATTGATCAGTTGTTATGCTTGATTTACAGAATAGTTGAAACAAGTTTAAGTGGGTAAAGCAAGTTAAATTTATTTGAGGTGATGTTAGAAATAATTTTGTTATGCATGTTAGTAATTATTTAAAGCTTTGTGTTTGCATTCTTAAATTGATAAAAATTTGTTAGAAAATATTCTGTTAAATACTTGTTTAATCATATTACTTGTCTTACAGAATGTTTGAACCCAACTTAGTGAAAAAGAAATTAAGAGTTGTTGATAATGATATCTTTTGGTCAAGCATATGAAAAATTTATCGGAGTTACTTTCTTGCGTAGGAAATTAATAAAACTTGTTGCAAAATATTTTGGTTAAGTTGTGAGTCATTTTGAGCAAGTAGAGTAATATGAGTTGTTGACGTTTATGCTTGGTGTGCATATGGATGACGTCGGTCATTTTTATCAATATGTGATGCATGTGTTGTTTTGCATTTCATGGCATGCTATGACACCGGTCATTTTTAGTTAAAAGTTAATCCTGAATATAACTCAACTTGAATATACCGTTGACTGGGTCATGGTGCCGCTGAATCGAGTTTCTTTCCAGTGCAACCACATTTGCCTTGTGGGAAGGCCTTGATTCTGTCCATTGACACGGCCTCTGGTCGGTGCCTCCATCTAGGGAAGATTATGTCGTGTTTGCCCTGGCCCGGTAAGCACACATAATCTTGTGTGCTCGTTGATGAGATTATGGTACCGAGTCCCCGAGTGGGAGTGTTTTGACCACGACGGTGGTCGGGGTGTCTTTGGTAGACACGTGTCCACCCAGGACCAGCCCGTTGGGGATTTGGGTTGGAGTGGCCGGGAGAGTGCTGTGGCAATGGAGGGGTTTTGTCGGATTGCCGTTGGTCCACCCAAATGGGAATGCGAGGCCATGGGTTCCGTGGTGTGGGTACAGTGTGCTACCTCTGCAGAGTGTATAATCTATCGATAGCCGAGTCCACGGTCACGGACACCTCGTACTAGGTCCCACCAGGAGTCAACGTTTAATAAAAATTGCACACTAAGCTATGAACTTTGCATTGTCAATGGATGGTAGAAAGGCCATCGAGGTATTTGGGACCAAATGATGGTCGTGGTTGTGATCGCCGTAAGGATCACGAGTTGTTCTTGAGAAAGACCACTATGGTGGTGTGTTTGTGGTCCAGAGATGATCACAGTTGGTAAGCTGTCCTAAGGGACGTTCAGGCTTGATCACAGCATGTTGACATATAATGTTGCATTATTAATAATTGGTTAAATATCATGATATTGTTTGTCATTATGATTATGCTTGTTGTGAGCTTGCAAGTACATTCAATGTACTGACCTGGCGTGTCATGCCAGATTTCAGGAAAGTCTCGTTGGAAAGGAGCGCGGTTCGAGTCTAGATCGTGTCCACATCAGTGTCCCTGTGATATGGCGCTTCCGCTACGACGTTATTCCGCTGCCACGTAGTTGTCCCAGTCAAGGCCCCTTTATGTTCACTACATAATGTACATATTGTTCCGCCGCACCGAGTGTGCCGCTTGGCCTCGACCGCAGTTGTAATATGAACTCTGTTCCGCTAGCATCAATAAAGTGTTTGTTTTCTGTACCAATATGTTGTGTGTTGCCAGAAGACATGATCTCTGGGCTGGCAATGCAGGGTAAACCGGTCGCTCTGAGCCGGGGTGCCACAACGGTTGGTATCAGAGCCGCGCTAACTGTAGGCCACGCTAGACTACGATGTGTTAACTGGACGCTAGACACGAGTAAATGTGAGTGTCGGTAGCAGTTATAGCTGGTTGTTGCATTGTAGTCATTTGATTATTATTTTTATGCTAACCTGTTAATGGTTGTGAGTGTAGATGGCTCCGGTGCCGTATCCGTGCCAGTTGCAGTTGATGCCGTACACGTCACCGCACCTTCTCCGCAACGTGTGGCGTCGGCTGTACCCTCACGAAGACGAACCAGTCTACCGTGTGTACCGGGAGCGTCTAGCAGACTCAGTGTATGAGTATCACGCAGTGGTTACTCTGCGCACCAGTTCCGATTCCGGCTCTTACACTCGCACTTCTCGGAGCGGTTACGCCTCCACCGCTTCTCAGGCTGTCCAGTTAGCCGCATTTGAGGTCCTTGTCGAGCTTCGTTATACCGAGGTTCAAATGCAGCATCACCCAGGATTCTATTACTACCCATCTCTGCACGACAACGGCCGTGTCCGTTTTCCTCTCGTTAACCCGGAGTCTGATAGTGTTGCAAGCCATCTTGCTCGCTATATCACTGCTAGCTATCTGATGATCCATGAGCTGGCTCGAGAGCTGACTTGTGCCCGTACTACTTTAGCCGCTACCTTGGTCACTACTAGATCCACCACTACTCCATCCTCACTGGGATTTACCCCTTATGTCCCAGTTAGCTCTAGCTCCCCTATTTCGCCGGTTACTCCCCCGAGTAGCACAGGCGTTCCGGCCGTGAACCCTCTCAGTACTCCTGCCGAGTGGGTCTCACTTCTTGCTACTCCTGCAGCCCCGATACTTCATCCTACCCCTGCCCCTGAGGGAGAGCCCTCGAGGCAGCATCGTCGTGTTACCTTTAACCCGGAGGTTTCCGTTAACCACGTCAGTTCGGGATCTGAGACCGCTTCAGGGGAGGACACCGCAGCACCAGCAGAGCAGTAGTGTCTTTGAGTATTCGTAGTCGTCTAGATGGTGTACGGATGTAGTTGTACGAGTCATGATGCTTCATGTATGAGAGTAGTGGAACCAGTCAGGTTGTTAAATTTTCATGTATGAGTCTATGTATAATTATGATGGGACTTTAATCGCCGTATTCTCTTCGATCTTTTGTCTTTTTCGAGAATTGTTGCTGGCTTTTCCCCAATTTTATTCTTGGATGTCTCTCATCTCGATTTTGTTGCCTTGGGAAAAATACTCAATAGGATGACGCGGGGAGGCGGCAGTAGCAACGTTCGTGAGCGAACTCCTGTTCGTCGTTCCACACGACAGGCAGGATATTCTCCCGAGCCGTACGTTCAGCCACCACCACCTCCGCCTGATCCTCCCTCCAACAAGCAAGTTCTGCGTATGTTTGAAGAAAAAAGGAACAATGATTTGATTGAAATATTGAGAAGTGTGCAAGCTATAATTGGACAAAATGGAAATCAAAATGGTCATCACTCAAAGCTGTCAGATTTTCAGAGGACCAATCCACCCAATTTTAGTCTGGTTGTTGACCAATTGGATGCAGACGATTGGTTGCGCACCATGGAGAAAAAGCTTGAGATCGCCCGTACTGAAGGAAATGATAAAGTCCCATTTGCAACCCATTACCTTGAAGGCGCCGCTGCCATATGGTGGGAAAATACAAAAGCCATCTGGCCGATTGATGAGGAAGTCACCTGGGAAAAATTCAAGGATAAGTTCCGCAAATATCACATCCCTAATGGAGTTATGAAGGCCAAGCAGCGTGAATTTCTCGCGCTTGTCCAAGGAAATCAATCTGTGGCTGAGTATCTGCAAAAATTCAATCATCTGGCCCGTTACTCTCTGTATGACGTAGCCACCGAAGAAAGGAAGATGGACAGATTTCTTGGAGGTTTAAATCTGCAACTTCGGTGTGCTCTCAGTATGTTTGATTTCACGGATTTCCAAACTCTGGTAGACAAGGCATTCATTGCTGAATGGGAACACAAGCTTATATCAGATAATAGGCCTGTTAATGACAACAAGCACAAGTTTGAGCCAAAGAAGGATGGGAAACCTATGGAAAAGGCTCGTACCTGGCAGCAGACTCAGGTGGAATACCGCCCAAATTGGCAGCAGAATGTTAACAAGACCACCACTCAAGTCAAGAATGTTGGGGCCAATCCAATGCATGAGGAGCGGCAGCGCAATAATTCTTGTTTCACTTGCGGGCAGCCCGGACATTATGCCAAACAGTGCCCCAAGAACCACAAGGTGAATGCGCTGAGCAGGCCACAAGTCAACTTTATGGAGTCAGGGCCAACCGAGCAAAACTTCACTGGGCACGTGAATCATATCTCCGCCGATGAATCCCAAGAGAAGCCAGAAGTCGTCATTGGTATGTTTTCTGTTAATGACATACCTGCAGTAATTTTATTTCACTCTGGGGCTTCCCATTCTTTTATTTCTCGGATTTTTGCCGCCCAAAACAATTTTCCTTGCACAATTTTGGGCAAAAATACGGTGGTACAAACCCCGGGATCTATAATCAAGAGCAATCTAGTCTGCCGTGATCTGGAGATCAATATCAACGGGGTCCACTTTCCAACATCTCTGATAATCATTGAGTCTGAACAGTTGGATATTATATTGGGAATGAATTGGCTGACCAAATATCAAGTTTGTATAAACTGCGCAACCCGAGAAGTCAATTTAACCAGTCTAAATGGGCAGCTCACCAAATTCTATGCTCGCAGGCATATACCCAAGCCAGAACTAGTGTGCACTGCTGTGGTCGAATTGGAATTTATTCCTGTGGTCAGTGAGTACCCTGATGTGTTTCCAGAAGAACTGACAGGCATGCCACCAGATCGGGAACTGGAATTTGCCATAGATCTTGTGCCCGGAACCGCACCATTATACAAGAAGTATTACCGGATGCCCTCATCAGAATTAGTGGAACTAAAGAAACAGCTTGACAAATTACTCCGGAAAGGTTATATTCGTCCCAGCTCTTCACCGTGGGGGTCACCTGCAATCTTCGTGGGTAAAAAGGATGGCAGTCTCCGTATGTGCATAGATTATCGCCAGTTGAATGAGGTCACCATCAAAAATAAATACCCACTGCCAAGGATTGATGATCTGTTCGATCAGCTCAGTGGGGCTAAAGTATTCTCAAAAATCGATTTACGGACCGGGTATCATCAGCTCAAGATTAAAAGGGAAGATATTCCTAAGACCGCATTCACTACACGATACGGTCTTTATGAATATACTGTGATGTCCTTTGGTCTCACCAATGCCCCTGCCTTCTTCATGCATATGATGAACAAGGTGTTCATGGACTTCCTCGACAAATTTGTGGTAGTCTTTATCGACGACATCCTCATTTACTCCAAGAGTGAAGAAGAGCATAAGGATCACCTCCGGGCAGTGCTACAACGGCTCCGCAACCATCAGCTGTACGCCAAGTTCAGTAAGTGCGAATTTTGGCTCAAGCAAGTTGGGTTTCTCGGGCATGTACTATCCGCCAAAGGCATAGCCGTGGACCCGAGCAAAGTAAAGGATGTGCTCGATTGGGTACCGCCCACGACTGTAACACAGATCCGGAGTTTCCTTGGATTAGCTGGATACTATCATCGTTTCATTGAAGGGTTTTCCAAAATTGCTAAACCTATGACAGAACTGCTCAAAAAGGATACAAAGTTTGAGTGGACCAAGGACTGTGAGAAGAGTTTTTTTATGAGCTAAAGATGCGTCTGACAACCGCACCCATATTGACTCTTCCAGACATTTATCGCAGCTTCGACGTGTACTGCGATGCCTCCAGACAAGGTATTGGTTGTGTATTGATGCAAGACGGCAAGGTAGTAGCCTATGTATCACGACAACTACGACCACATGAGGGAAATTATCCTACTCATGATTTGGAATTGGCTGCAGTGGTTCATGCATTAAAAATTTGGAGACACTATCTCATTGGAAAAAGGTGCCAAATTTTTACCGACCACAAAAGCCTCAAGTACATCTTCACTCAGCCAGATTTAAATCTCCGTCAGCGAAGATGGTTAGAGTTGGTCAAGGATTATGACCTTGGAATAAATTACCATCTAGGCAAGGCCAACGTCGTTGCCGATGCGCTCAGTCGAAAGCCCATCAGCTTAAATGTCATGTTAAAATCATTGCCTACCGAACATCAGGAGGAGATCGCTCAGCTCAACTTGGTCATCGTGGATGCTGGCCTCACTAAACTTGAGATGGAAATCCGCAAGGCCCAGCCAGATGACGCCAAGCTACAAAAACATGCAAGGCAGCCCCCAGATTTCTTCAAGGACAACTTGGGTACCCTCCGATTCCGTGGACGAATTTGTGTACCAAATCAACCGGACTTGAAGAGGAAAATCTTGTCAGAAGCACACGAATCCTCGTATTCCATTCATCCTTGAAGTACGAAAATGTATGAAGACCTTAAACAAATATTCTGGTGGAATGGGATGAAGAAAGACATTGCCTATTTTGTAGCCTGTTGTGACATATGCAACAAGGTGAAAGCAGAGCATCAGAAGCCAGCCGGACTTCTCCAACCACTGCCAGTTTCACAATGGAAATGGGATGATGTTTGCATGGACTTCATCACCGGATTGCCTAGGGCTCAGCGAGGCAAAGATGCAATCTGGGTTATAGTGGACACCCTAACCAAGGTTGCTCAGTTCATCCCGGTCAGCACCAGATACAGAGCAAATGAACTGGCGCAACTATATGTATCCAGAATGATCAGTCTGCATGGGGTACCCCGGACTATCACTTCCGACCGAGGTTCTTTGTTTACCTTCGCTTTCTGGTCCCGCCTCCATCAAGCCTTGGGGATAGCACTAAAATATAGTACTGCTTATCACCCCCAGACGGACGGTCAGACAGAGCGAGTAAATCAAATACTCGAAGATATGTTGCGAGCATGTGTGCTAGCCAACGGGGCGAACTGGGAAGATTGCTTGCCATACGCCGAGTTCTCGTATAACAACAGTTTCCAGACTAGTCTAAAGATGTCACCCTATGAAGCTCTATATGGTCGTAAGTGCCGCACTCCTCTAAATTGGTCTCAAGCTGGAGATAGCCATATCTTCGGAACCGATCTCATGATGGAAGCCGAGAAACAAGTCAGGGAAATCAGAGACCGACTACAATTGGCCAAATCCCGTCAGAAGAGTTATTATGATGCAAAGCACCGGCAGGTCAGTTTTGAACCTGGAGAACATGTGTACCTCTGAGTCACTCCTGTGAAAGGAGTTAAGCGATTTCAGACTCGTGGAAAGCTGGCACCCAGATCCATTGGTCCATTCTCAATTATGTCTCGAGTGGGTACGGTTGCATACCAACTGGAACTACCCCCGGAGTTGTCAGAAATACACAATGTGTTCCATGTTTCGCAATTGAGACGATGCATATCCCCGCCTGAAAAAAGGACTGCAATGGCTGAGATAGAATTGGCAAAGGATTTAACTTATGAAGAAAGACCGTCCAAAATTTTGGATCAAGTGGAAAGGGTCACTCGCAGCAAAGTCAGAAATTTTTTCAAAGTTCAGTGGGAGCATCACACCGAGTCAGAAGCAACTTGGGAGCAGGAAGAGTTCCTTAAGAGTCAGTATCGAGGACGAGATTCATTCTAAGTGGGGGAGGTTTGTGACAGCCTGGTTTTTGCCCTTTCTTATTTGCTTGAAATTTCATTTGAAAGTTTTTGCAACTTGGAGTTTCTGAATCTTTTCATTTGGACTTAAACACTTGGGCATCCTTGGCTTTCACCCAAGTGTTCACTTCTCTCCCAAACCATCACTTCACTTCTGATCCACCACAAAATAACCTTTGGAATATTTTTCTTAAATGAAAAATATTTATTTTCTCTCAAAAATCCTAAGCCAGATCTGTTTGCTTCAAGGCAACCCTAATTTTTATAGCTCAGAAATTTCTAAGATAATTCACAAATATTCTAGGGACCCTAGGGCACCTCCCTGAGCAAAAATATTTCATCACTTTTTGGATTATTTTTGCTACAGAAAATCTTTTCTGTTCTGGACAGAAATGGTGGTTTCTACAGCAACTACCATTTTACTTGCTCCATTTGACCTGAACTTTCTTGTGCATCTTTACCTTAGTAACTTATAACTAGCCTCCAAAGAACAACCCCAAACTCCCAGCCATTTGACCACAGTAACATCACAAAGTTACTGACCAGAAACTTACCTGGCTTGTAAAATCTGCTCTACTGCACCTGGATCCAAACCAAACCATGGTAAACTTCAAAACTACCATGAACAACATGCCAGACATGATTTTTGGACGAAGGCTGGCCTGAGGAGAGAGTTCGCGCGGTGACCACGCGTGTCCACGATGCCAGGCATGTGTGTCGACGCGCTCTGGGTGACGTCGAGCGCTCTGTTCGAGCATGCTCGCTTCCCCCGCCTGCCCAACCATGCCAAACCCCACCACCATCATCGTCTCGACGTCCTTAACTCCTCCCTGGCACTCGCCGATGCCGGAGCTCGCCGCAGCGAGCACGGGCAAGGTCCGGCCAGCCCAACAGTGCGGAGCGCACTGTGCTCGTCGGCATTCCCTTGATCCTGTGCTCGTCTCCACTCGCCCACAGTGGCCGCGTGACCTTCGTCGCCTTCTCCCCCTCTCACTGACGCTGCTCGTCGCCGGGCGCCGTGGACAGGTGTCCACCGGCGGAGCCCGAAGCACCCTCGCCGCTCGCCTATAAATAGAGCCACCCCCAGCCTCCTCGAGCACCATCCAGCACTCACACACACCCCACGATCAAATAGGAAGCCGTAGCCCTGCTGTCGGGTGGTAGGTGCGACATATGCCAACGGGTGGCTTATCATGGTGGGTGCTAGTAAGACATCGTCGGTGCCTGGAAACGGGATGAGGCGAAGACATGCACGGCGGCGAATCTTACCCAGGTTCGGGGCTCTCCGTGGAGATAACACCCCTAGTCCTGCTCTGCGGGTTCTCCGCATGATCACTAAATCAGAATGAGTAGCTACAAATGCTCCTTGAGCTGTCGGGTTCAAGGGAGAAGAAGAGCAAGGCTAGATCTTGCTTCCCTCTCTCTATGGTGTGTGTGTAACTCTAAGAAGCCAACCCTTTGCATGGGTGCCCCGGGGGGTTTATATAGGCCTACCCCCCGGGGGTACAATTGTAATCTGGCTGGGCGCGGGTCCCAGTCGTTAGTGTCTGTGCTCGCCGGCTTCTCCGCCGGCCATTGGGGCCCGCTGACTGGTGGGTCCCGCCGGCTGCCGGCCTCTTGGTCGACAGGCCGGCCCCACTGCCTAGGGGTCTTGTCGGCGGCTGCTTACTGTAGCCTCGTCCCTGATGATGAGGGCTTGGTCGAGGTAAGCATGGCTACAGTGTGCCGCCTCGAGGGCTCTCACTGTAGCCTTACCTCGTCTTGTCTCCTTAATGTGGCATATGCTTCGAGGGAGGGGGGTAGCCGGCTTCTGGGGGCCGGCTATGCCCTTGGCCGACTGGGGGAGGCCGGGCCGCCTTCGCGCCTCTCTCTGGCTAAAGGGGCCCGCCGCCCATGGGCCGTACTGGCGCTCGTTGTGGATGACGTTGAGGCCAGCATGCCTACAGTGCCGAGCCAGACGGGAGATGGCCGACCCGTACGGCATCCTGTGGCCATGCCTGCCTCGGGCTTCGGGTGTAGTGGGCCGCACTGTGGTCACACCTTGTCTTGTCACCGTTATGTGGGTGTAGGTTTGGTGGGTGCGGTCTTGGCCGGCTACTTGGAGTCGGCGCTCTTCGTGGCTGGCTCTGGGGAGTCGGCGTTCTTCATGGCCGGCCCTGGGGAGTCGGCGTCCTCTATGGCCGGCCCTGGGGAGTCGGCATCCTCTATGGCCGGCTTCCTGGAGTCGGCCATCCCGTGGTTATCTTGGGGGGAGGTTGCTGAGGCTGGGCCGCCTTCTGAGAGTCGGCTTCAGAGGTAGCCGGCCGGGGAAGGCGGCCCAATGCTTTGAATGCTTGAAGGCTCAAATGGCCTGATAATTTTTGAAGAGCCAGGGGCAGTCGATTAGGCTACCCGTGGCCATTTACTCCGACAGTAGTCCCCGAAGCTGATTGAGCTTCGAGGTTGGGTGGGAGTCAAGAAGCTCGGTCAGCTTCCTATCTTGACGAGCCGGCAGCTGGGAGCCGACTTTGGTTGGGCGCGCCGTCTCGGCCAAAAATATTTGGAGTCGGAGGGCTGGAGCTCGCCAGCGCGTGCACCGGGCCGCGGGCCGGCCACTTGCCGCCTGCGAACCACGTGGCCTCTCTTGGCAAAAAAGCCTGCTAGCCCACACACGCGACAGGACGTCGCCGCAGGGCGGGGGCCCGCCACGCCCACGCCCGGGCCCAGGCGCGGATTCTCTGCGGCCCGAAGCCACCCACACGTCTTCCTGCGGCGGTTTCGGCACGCTTTTAGGGCGTAATAATCGCGAGGCGTGGGGGGAGTGGGTGCAGTTAATCCCACGTCTCACCCCACGCCCTGCCTCCCCAGCTTCACCTTGCGAAGCTATAAGTAGGGGGAGGGGGAGAGCAGCAGGCTCTCGCACGCTCCTCCTCCTTCCACCATCTTCTTCCTCCTGCCCTTTCTTGCAACAGTGCCTCGCCGCTGCGCTGTTCCACCACTCGCTCCTCCGCCGCCGCGCTCGTTCTCGCCAGCCCCACGCCACGATGCAGTACGGCGGGGATTGGGACGGCTCCAACGTCCATGAGGATCATGTCGAGTTCCTCCGCAAGACGCGGCGGCTGCCCGGCGCAGACAAGGTGGAGGTCCGTCTCGCGCCGGCGAAGGAGATTACGCCGGAGCCGCAGGAAGGCGAGCGGGTAGTCTTCCGCTCGCATTTCTTGCGCGGCATCGGCCTGCCCGTGAGCGCCTTCTTCCGCTCTTGGCTCGAGTTCTACCAACTCCAGCCGCACCACCTCAGCCCGAACACGGTGGTGCTGCTGTCCGCCTTCGTCACCTTGTGCGAAGGCTACCTCGGCGTCCTCCCTACCCTCGAGCTCTGGGGGGAGTTCTTCCAGTCCAAGCTGGGCACGCGCATGCAAGGCGTGCCGGCTCAGGGTGGCGCCTTCATCGCGATGCAGAGGGTGGCTGCCGACAACCCCTTCCCCGTCATCACGCTGATCCAGTCGGTGAAGCTATGGCAAAAGTCATACTTCTACGTGAAGAATGTCGCCCCGCAGGGCGACTACGTCAATCTGCCGGCTTACGTAGCCGGCCCGCCGGCGGGCAGGCGGCCCCAGTGGTCCTACCGGGCCGTGACGCTGACGCCGGCTGGGACCGCAGCCGTTGCCCGAGTGCGAGCGATGATCCAGTCGGAGGGCTTGTCGGGGCCCGACCTGCTGGCCGCCTTCGTCACGCGCCAGGTACTCCCGCTCCAGAGCCGCCCTCATCTGATCTGTCAGATGAGCGGCCAGCTCGATCCAAGCCGGATGTGTACCAAGGACATGCCGCACGACGAGGTGGCCTATATGGTGAACTACCTTGCGAACTGCAAACTCTCCGCAGAGTGGCAGTTCGGCAAGGAGCCATATTGCCGAGCCAATCCGCCGCCCACGGTACGTTCTCCTTGTCTCTTCTTCTTCTCTCAGTTTTGTCGCCGAGTTCCTTTTGGCCGACTCTGACTAGTCGGCTTGCCTCGACAGAGCCCTCTTCTTCGGCCTGCAGGCGGGTCGGACGCGGAGCGCCCATTCGTCCCGGACCGGACGGAGCACGATCTGGAGGACCTCGACTTGGGGGCGGCCGCTATGGACGACAACACCGAGGCGGGCGGTGGCCAAGCCCGCGGCGAAGCAGGCGGCTCCGAGCATGGAGTCAGCTTCGACGACTGGCCGGACGACGACGAGGCTGAAGTCGTCCCACGCCGTCAGCTGGCGTCTGGCCACGGCGCGGGTTCCTCTGCTGCGCCGCCTGCTCGGGGCGGCGGGCAAAAGCGTCATGCCGCGCCGGGTTTGTTTGGCAGTCGGCCGAAGAAGCCCCGAGGCGGGGCAGCGGCGACTAGGTGGGAGGAGGCGGCCGCGAAGGCGGCCCGCTTCCGCAAGGGGGTGAAGCAACCGCAGACGGTGTCGGCGTAAGTACATACTCCTTCATGCATTCTCTTTTCCTTTCTCTGGTAACTCCTGAATTCTTGTCCTTTTTCTTCAAACAACCAGAGCTCCATTGTCGCTCGTGCGGGCTGCTGCCGCCTCCGTCGTTGGGTCGCCGGGAGGATCCGGGAGCACTACTCGCCGCGTGGACCCCCGTGCCAATCTTCAGGCAGCGACGGAGCGGAACGCACGGGAGGTGCGAGAGGAGCGGGAGGCGCGGGAGGCGGAGGCGTTGAGGGCGGCCGCCGCCAAGGCGGCGCAGGAGGAGGAGGCGGCGAAGGCGCGTGCTGACGCCGCGGCCAAGGCCCAAGCAGAGGTTGCGGCTATAGCGACGGCGGAGGGGGCCTTGCTGGTCACCCCACTGCGCGTTGCAGCGCGTGGGGTCCCAGAGCCCCCGCCAGAAGAAGTCGGCGGTGACCAACCGGGGCTGGAGAGGGATGACGACGTTGTCATCCTGGAGAGGGCGGTGGTACCGACCCCGCCAACTGGGGCGGCTCAAGGCGGCCGGCCTGATCTGCCGCCTGCGCAGTCGGCGGGGGGCGAGCCGGCCGCGAGGACTGAGCTGGCGGTCCGGACGCCGCCGAGCCGGCGCGCGGGGAAGGCTGCGTCAGAGCCACAGAAGGCTGCGTCGGAGCCGCATCCGGCTGCGGGCTCCAGCTCCTCGGCCCAGGATGTGGAGGCGGCCAGCGCCACCTCGGGGTGGACGCCGGGCGGAGGGACGGCCGTGATGAACGTGGCTGCGCAGGACGTCCGGATCTGGCTCCAGGCCCAGGCTACGGCGCTGAGGCGATACACCGACGAATTCCTTGCGACGCGGGCGGCCATCCGGGTTAGTCTTTTTATCTTGCTTCTTCTTGATCTTGATTTCTTCCGTGGGGGCGCGTCAGCGCACCCACTGGGTGTAGTCCCCGAGTTCCGAGTCGGCTGCTGAGCAGGCGGCTTGGAACTTCTTAGTGGATTTAGCTTTGCTATTCTTGTTCTTACTTCGATCTTCTGCCCGTCTTGCAGGACTACCACAATCTTCGCGCGGCTGCCTTCAACTCCCAGGCTCGGGAGCTGACCCAGAAAACCGCCGACCTAACTGAGAGCCGGGGTAAGTGCTTGTCCTTTATCTCATGTGGGGGCGCGTCAGCGCACCCACTGGGTGTAGTCCCCGAGATTCGGGCCGACTGCTGAGCAGTCGGGTTGAATCTTCCTTGACGACTTCCTCTTATTGTTTCTTCTTTTTCTGCCGTCCCTGCAGCGGCCAACGCCAGTCTGAGGGCACAGCTGGGAGGGTCTCAGGCTGCCCTTCGTGGCAAGGAGGCCGAGTTTGCCGCCTTGGTGCAGGAACGTGACCGCCTGGCCAAGAGGTTGGCCGACCAGGAAGAGAGCCACAAGGCGGCTCTGAAGGCGGTGCAGGACAGCGAAGCCGCCCTCCAGGCCGAGTATGAGACAGAGACGGCTAGCTGGGCCGAAGCAAAGCAGACGCTGATCAATGGCTATGGCCAGATCGAAGATTTGGTTGACGGTAAGCCGCCTGCTTCTTCGTCCTTTCTTGCCGCCTACCGCTTTTGGCTTGTTTTCTAACTTGGTGTTTTCTCTTCTTTCTCTTTCTTTCTTGCACAGAGTACTTCCATGGCTACTCTACCGCCGCCAACCAGATCATCGAGGCCCGCCGCCAAGCACGAAGGCAGGCTGGCGCGGAGATTGCACCAAACGCTGGCCGTTCGCTGGAGGAGCAGCTCTTGGCGATCCAGGCCCGTCTCCAGCCGGCTCACCGACTGCTCCGCCGGCTTCAGCATGCCAGGGCGCAAGTATTGGCCGCCCTCTGGCCCGGGGAAGTGGTTACCCGCACCCCCAGTCGGACTGCCGACTGGCTGGAGGTGGCAGTCGGCCGCTTTGAAGCCTAGAAGGCTTCGGCGGCTCGGTCCGGCGCCAGGCGGGCGCCGGAGTTCATCAAGGCCTGGTATCCCGGCCTAAGTCTGGACCAGCTGGCTACCTGGCGGCAGCAGGCCGACACGGAGCTGGAGCCGGCGCGGCCGGCTATCATCCGGCGGGCTTCGGCGATCGCCGACTACACCGACACCAGCGCCTTCGCCCCCGAGGTAGATGACAACGGTGTTGCCCAGCCGGAGGAGTGGTTCGGGCTAAACCCGGCAGACGGTGAAGACTCAGCGGAGGAGATCGACTCCAGCAATGAGGGCGAGGAGGAGGAGGAGGGTGAAGACGCCGGGCCGGATGGTGGAGCGGCCGGCCAGCCTCAGCCTGACCGTGCCTCCAGCACCACGTCACGCGCGGGTGCGTCGCCTGCCACCGGTGGTGACCAAGCCGAGACCCGCCAGCCGGCCACTCCTTCAGCCGGCGACGCCATCTCCACCGACCAACCCGGCTCCCGCACCACGCCTTAGTCTAGTGTGCTATCTTTCATTTTCCTGTCTTGTCACTTTTGGAACAATATTCTGTTAAGTTTACACAATTCCACCCACTGGGGGTGTATTCGAACTATGTCTATTGCCGGCCTGTTGGGGGCTTTATATGTATATATGACTATGCATGTGTTTGACTTTTCCTCGTTCTTTGCTTTTCATCCTTCTGCTGTTTCCTTTGCCGCCCTCCCTTGGTTGCCGCATCCCCAGTCAGACAGTTGCTCTGCAATCTGTGGCTGGAGAAGTGCTTGGCCAATTGGGAGGGCAAGTACTCTAGCTTTGTTGGATTATAGCTAAGTGTTTGGGAAGCCGGCCAGCCGGCTGTTCTGACAGCCGGCAAGCGTGGTTGGAGGCCGTCTTTTCGCTATATGAGTTCATTAGTCCTTAGCCGTTTTTCGTGTGGGCGTCCTTTCTGCCTTGTCTCTTGCTAGTCAGACAGTCGGTTCTTCGAGCTGCGACTTTCAACAAGAGAGGACTCGGGAGCCAGCACACTACTTGTCTGACTTCAGGTAGAACTTTCAATATAGCTTAAGGCGGCCAGTCCCCGGGCCGACTAGTCGAACCCGGTGCTAGACAAGAAATCAAATGTAATAATACATTCATGGATATGACACTCGTCACTCATAGATAAATAAAGGCAGTCCCCGAGTGCTCCTCGGGGAGCCTGTTGTTCCATACTTAATACAAAAGGGTAGCATGATACATACTGCTCTCAACTGTGAAATCTTCTCAGGAGGTTCGCGTTCCATGGTCGCTCCGATTCCTTGCCGGAGTCATCTCTCTTGCGTGCTCTTGGTTTTTGCGCATCGATCAAGTAGTAGGAGTCGTTGCCTAGTGCCTTGCTGATGACGAAGGGGCCTTCCCAAGGGGCCGAGAGCTTGTGCTGGCCGGCTGTTCGCTGGATCAGCCGAAGCACAAGGTCGCCCTCTTGGAAGGATCTGGGCTTGACCTTGCGGTTGTGGTAGCAGCGCAACCCTTGCTGGTAGATGGTGGACCGGCTGAGTGGTAACAGCCGGCCTTCTTCTAGTAGGTCGACGCCGTCTTCTCTTGCTTCCTTGGCCTCCGCCTCCGTGTACATGGTGACCCGAGGCGAGTCGAACTCGATGTCGGTTGGGATGACAGCCTCGGCACCATATACAAGGAAGAACGGAGTGAAGCCGGTTGACTTGTTGGGGGTAGTACGCAGACTCCAGAGGACAGCCGGCAGCTCATCGAGCTAGCAGCCGGCCGATCGCTCCAGTGGTACAACCAGTCGGGGCTTGATGCCGGAGAGGATGAGTCCATTTGCTCGCTCGACCTGGCCGTTTGACTGCGGGTGGGCAATGGACGCTAAGTCCAGTCGGATGCCCTGCGTCGCGCAGAAACATGCCAGTGCTCCTTTGGCAAAGTATGTGCCGTTGTCGGTGATGATGCTGTGCGGTACGCCGTACCGAGTAGTGATGTCGGTGATGAACGTTACGGCAGTTGGCCCGTTCAGCTTCTTGATTGGCTTCGCTTCGATCCACTTTGTGAACTTGTCCACGGCGACGAGTAGATGTGTCAAGCCGCCGCGGGCTGTCTTGAAAGGGCCCACCATGTCCAGTCCCCAGACGGCAAAGGGCCAGGTGAGGGGAATGGTCTTGAGTGCAGAAGCCGGCAGGTGTTGCTTGGAACTGAAGACTTGGCATCCTCTGCAGCTCTTGACTATCTCTTTGGCATCTTCCAAAGCAGTCGGCCAAAAGAAACCATGGCGAAAAGCTTTGGCCACAAGTGATCTTGAGGCTGCGTGGTGGCCGCATTCGCCTTGGTGGATATCCTTGAGGATTGCCACTCCTTTTTCTGGCTCGACACAGCGCTGGAGGACGCCAGTGACGCTGCGCTTGACAAGCTCTCTATTGATTATTGCATATGCTCCGGCTCGTCTTTGCACTAGTCTTGCTGAGATCTCATCAGCCGGCAGCTCTCTGCTGACTAGGAATCTGAGGATGGGCTGGGCCCATGATGGAGCTATGACTTCTTCTTCTGTGAGTGCGGCCACCATGACTCGGGTGGGTGGGTCGGGAGGCGTGGAATTGGAGTCGGCCACCGCTTCTTGCGTTGCCGCAGTCCCCGGGCTGACCGCTGCAGTCCCCGGGCCGGGTTCTGAAGTCCCCGGGCCGGGTGCGACTACAGCAGTCCTCGGGCCAGTTGTTGAAGTCCTCGTGCCGCCTATGGGGTTCCTCCAGTCGGATCCGGCTGTGTCTGGCACAGGCGGTACGAAGATGGAGTCCGACTCTGGAGACGGCTTGATGGACGGCTTGAGGAGGTGCTGGAGGGAGACGCCGGTCGGTATAGCCTGTCGGGTGGAGCCGATCCGTGCCAGGGCATCTGCTTGGTCGTTGTCGGCCCTTGGCACGTGAAGGAACTCGCACCCTTCGAAGTACCCACTTATCTGCTGGACGAGGAATCGATAGCTCGCCATGTTTGCGTCCTTGGCGTCCCAGTCGCCAGACAACTGCTGGACCACCAAGTCTGAGTCGCCATAACACAGGATCCGGTGTATGCCAAGCTCTTTGGCTAGCCGGAGCCCATGTACGAGCGCCTCGTACTCGGCCACGTTGTTGGAGGCGGCGAAGTGGATTTGCAGTGTGTATCTGAGTTTGTCGCCTTTGGGAGAGGTGAGGACGATGCCGGCTCCCAAGCCGGTGCGCATCTTGGACCCGTCAAAGTCCATCCGCCAATGGGTGGAGTCGGGAGCCGGCGGTAGGTACTGGGTCTCGGCCCAGTCGACGAGGAAGTCGGCCAGTGCTTGGGACTTGATGGCGGTGCGGGGCTGGTAGAAGATTGTGTATGGTGCCAACGCAATGGCCCATTTAGCCACCCGGCCGGATGCATCCCGGCTGCCTATGATCTCGGCCAGTGGGGCGGTGCACACGACCGTGATGGGATGCTCTTGGAAGTAAGGCTTCAGCTTCTTGGCGGTGAAGTACACCCCATAGCACATCTTCTGGTAGTGCGGGTAGTTCTGCTTTGAGCTGGATAGCACTTCGCTTAGATAATACACCGGCCTCTGGACTAGCTGGGCTCGGCCTTCTTCCGGGCGCTGGACCACGACAACTGTACTGACCACTCGGCTAGTCGCGGCAATGTAGAGGAGCATGGGCTCCTTCTCAGTCGGTGCCACCAGGAAAGGTGGGGTGGTCAGCATCTTCTTCAGCTCATGGAATGCTTGGTCGGCTTGGTCATTCCACTCGAAGTGAGTGGACTTCTTCATGAGTCGGTACAGGGGGAGAGCCTTCTCTCCTAGCCGGCTGATAAAGCGGTTTAGGGAGGCCAAGCACCCGGTGAAATTCTGCACATCTCGCATTTTGGTGGGAATCTCCATCCTCTCGATGGCCTTGATCTTCACAGGGTTGCACTCGATGCCGCGTTCGGAGACCGGGAAGCCTAGCAGCTGGCCGGCTGGCACTCTGAACACGCATTTCTCGGGGTTGAGCATGATTTGGAATCGGCGCAAGTTGGCGAATGTTTCTTTGAGATCTTCCAGCAGGGTGCCGCGCTTCTCTGTCTTCACCACAATGTCGTCTACATAGACGTGGGCATTTCTGCCGAGTTGCTTGAGGAGGCATTTCTGCATGCAACGCTGAAAAGTGGCACCGGCATTCCTCAAGCCGAATGTCATAGTCAGGTAACAGAAAGCTCCAAATGGTGTGATGAAGGCAGTCTTCAGGCGGTCTGCTGGGTCCAGCTTGATCTGATGGTACCCTGAGTAGGCATCCAAAAAACTCAACAACTCGCATCCGGCTGTGGAGTCTATCACTTGGTCAATCCGTGGCAAAGCAAACGGATCCTTGGGGCAGGCCTTGTTGAGGCTGGTGTAGTCTATACACATGCGCCACTTGTTGTTCTTCTTCAATACCAGAACTGGGTTGGCAAGCCACTCTAGAAAAAACACTTCCATAATAAAGCCAGCGGCATGGAGCCGGGCTATCTCTTCTCCTACCATTCTTCGCTTCTCTTCTGACAGTTGGCGAAGGGGTTGCTTGACCGGCTTCGCGTCGGCTCGGACGTGTAGTTTGTGCTCAGCGAAATCCTTCGGGACACCCGGCATGTCCTTTGGGGACCATGCAAAAATGTCTCGATTCTCACGGAGGAAGTCGACGAGCTCGCCTTCCTATTTACTGTCCAGGTTTGCCCCAATGACAGCAAACCTTTCCGGATTCTCCGGGTCCAGGGTATCTTCTTCGTTTCTTTGGCCGGCTGGAAGGAGCCTTGTGCATCACAGTCTTTGGGATTGGGGACAGGGCCGGCTGCTTGCCGGCCATGGCCACAACCCGCTCCAGCATCTTCTTCTCTTCTGCCACTACGAGGGACTCGGCCAGCCGGCTACTGGCCATGGCGCACTCGATGGACTTCTTGTAATCGCCGGCTACCGTGATGATCCCCTTCGAGCTCGGCATCTTCATCTTTAGGTAGGCGTAGTGGGGCACAGCCATGAACTTGGCCAGAGCAGGTCGGCCAAGCAAAGCATGGTAGGGGCTCTCCAGATCTACTACCTCAAACCAGATCGCTTCTCGGTGAAAATGATCTTTGTCTCCGAAGAGAACATCCATCTTAATCTTGCCGATTGGGGAGCAAGACAAGCCGGGGACGATACCATAGAACACAGTTCGGCTTGGCATAAGCTGCTTCGCCTTGATGTTCAGCTTCGCCTTGATGTTCAGCTTCTCCATGGTATCGCGGTACAGTATATTGATACTGCTTCCGCCATCTATCAGGACACGGGAGAATCGGGCGGCTCGCCTCTCCGTCGCGAGGGTGACATCCAAGACTAGCGCATAGGAGCCAGGGGATGGCATCACCTCTGGGTGGTCGGCCTGGCTCCAGTTGATTGGCTTCTCTGACCAGTGCATGAACTCGAGGGCGCTAGAGGCGACTGTGTTGACCTCTTGATGCTGACGGGGCCGACTGCGCTTGTCTTCGGCTTGGCTGGTGAAGACGACGTAGGCGGCGTGCTCTTCAGGGAACTGATCTTGAATGGCTCCGACTGCCGGCCGAGCCGCCGGCTGCTGAGGGGGTGGAGGCGGCGGGCCGGGAGGCGGAGGCGGCACCAGCCCTTCGCCCTTGGAGATTCGCGTGAGCCAGTGGCATTTTCGGGTCGTGTGGTTGGACGGCTTCGCGCCGCTGTGGAACTTGTAGGGGGCGTCGAGAGTCTGCTCGTAAGAGAAAGCCGGCTGCCAAGCCGGCCTGCCACCCTTCTTCTTGGGAGCAGGCCGCTCTTCGGGCTGCTCATCTTCAACTGTGGCCACCTGCCGACTGGTGGAAGGCGGCATGGGGGCCGTGCGCTTGTGATCGTTCTGGTAGGGGCGCCGATTGGAGTCGCCAGCCGGCGTCTTTGGAGCCGGAGCGAGCACCTTCCCAGAGGCGTCCACTCGGAGCTCGGTCTTCATCGAGGAGTCGGCCGTGGCGTACTTGTCCGCGATGATCAGTAGTTCGTCGAGGGTAGCCGGCTCGTCGCAGAGGAGTCGGTGCTTGAGGAGGGTGCCCTCTCGGCACCCGGCGATGAAGTACTCGATGGCCTGAACCTCGTGCACCCCCTCGCTGCAGTTGCGGAGCTCGGCCCACCGCGTGAGGTAGTCGCGGGTCAACTCGTTGGGCCCTTGGACGCATAGGGAGAGCTGGCGAGGCTTGGGAGGCCGCTTGTACGTGCTGGTGAAGTTGCGGACGAAGACTTCCGTGAAGTCCAGCCAGCTGTTGGTGCTGTAGGGCTTGAGGCTGTTGAGCCAGGTGCGCGCTGTGCCTTGCAGCATGAGGGGACGTACTTCATGGCCACGCGCCGATTGCCGTTGGCTATGCTGACAGCAGTGGAGTAGTCGATGAGCCAATCTTCTGGCTTCACAGAACTGTTGTACTTGGGCATGTCTCTGGGGAGCGAGAACCCTTTGGGGAAGGGCTCGTCGCGGATGCGGGGGCCAAAGCATGGCGGGCCGACATCGTCTTCTTCTTCTAGCGCAAGGGATCGAGCAAGGCGGTCGATCCGGTGGCGGGCGTCGTTCTCGCCGACTCCTTCTCGGCGGCCTAGTCGGTCACCAAGAGTCGGGTGCGTGACGGGCGGCGGGGTGAGACGTCTCTCCCTTCGGGGCGGGGGAGGAGGCAGATTTCCTTGGCGCTCCACCGCTCGAGGGCGGCCTTCCGCGTCGCGCTCAATGGTGATACGAGTCCGGCTACGGCTAGCAGCCGGCTCCTTGTCTTTCCTCTGGCGGGCGCCGCTCGCAGTCGGCGAGCGGGACGTCGCGGCGTGCTCCCGGCGCGGGGGATGACTATCGGCGCGCGCATCGGCTTCGTGCCATTCCGCAGCGGCGTCGATCAGCTGCTGGATCCGCCTTGTCATGTAGGGGAGCTCATCGGCCCCCAGCCCATTTAGCTCTTCAGCAGCCGCCTGGGCGGCTCGTAGATTCTCGAGCGGGGTGGCGTAGACGGGGTGATCTGCCCCCAGCATGCTGGCGATAGCGGCGCCGCGCTTCTGGACGAAGCCGGCTCGGCTCGGCCCGCTAGGCGGCGGCGTACCGAAGGCGGCGCGGTCGACTTCGCGCTGGTGGGCCTCAGTGAGGCGTCTCATGGAGGCTATCTTCTGGCCTTCCGCGACGAGGGCGAGGCGGCGTGCCTCGAGGGTCTCGGCGTCGGCGTCGGCCGGGATGGGGACGGATAGGTCGTGCATCGCTGCTTGCAGGGCGTCGTGGGCGTTCTCGCCCGAGTTGGCAACGTGGCTGATGACAAACACTTCGGTGACAGCGCTGCTGCCACTGTCAGCTCGAGGGAGGGGATCGTCGAAGACCACCACGTCGGAGGGGTAGGCGTCGAGCGATGCCGCGTCGGAGTCGACGAGCATCGGGTCGGTGGAGCCGACCGACTCCACATCTGCAGCAGGCTCGCTGGAGACATGAAGCTGGTCGACGAGGCTGACGAGGCGGCTCTCAGGGTAGTCCGTGCCCGCGTCGGACGCGGGCTCGTCGGAGATGCGAGGCAGCTCGCCGCGCAGGCGTCGTCGACGCCCTGCAGCGCGTCGAGGCAAACGCCATCGGCGCAGCAGGCTGGCTGCGCTCGCGGGGGAGGAAGAGGGTTCCCATCCAGAACAGGTCTCCGGACGACGGTGCACCTGGCCCCACGGTGGGCGCCAAATGTCGGGTGGTAGGTGCGACATATGCCAACGGGTGGCTTATCATGGTGGGTGCCAGTAAGACGTCGCCGGTGCCTGGAAACGGGATGAGGCGAAGACATGCACGCCGGCGAATCTTACCCAGGTTCGGGGCTCTCCGTGGAGATAACACCCCTAGTCCTGCTCTGCGGGGTCTCCGCATGATCACTAAATCAGAATGAGTAGCTACAAATGCTCCTTGAGCTGTCGGGTTCAAGGGAGAAGAACAGCAAGGATAGCTCTTGCTTCCCTCTCTCTATGGTATGTGTGTAACTCTAAGAAGCCAACCCTTTGCATGGGTGCCCCGGGGGGTTTATATAGGCCTACCCCCCGGGGGTACAATTGTAATCCGACTGGGCGCGGGTCCCAGTCGTCAGTGTCTGTGCTTGCCGGCTTCTCCGCCGGCCGTTGGGGCCCGCTGACTGGTGGGTCCCGCCGGCTGCCGGTCTCTTGGTCGACAGGGCGGCCCCACTGCCTAGGGGTCTTGTCGGAGGCTGCTTACTGTAGCCTCGTCCCTGATGACGAGGGCTTGGTCGAGGTAAGTGTGGCTACAGTGTGCCGCCTTGAGGGCTCTCACTGTAGCCTTACCTCGTCTTGTCTCCTTAATGTGGCATATGCTTCGAGGGAGGGGGGTAGCCGGCTTCTGGGGGCCGGCTATGCCCTTGGCCCACTGGGGGAGGCCGGGCCGCCTTCGCGCCTCTCTCTGGCTAAAGGGGCCCGCCGCCCGTGGGTCGTACTGGCGCCCGTCGTGGATGACGTTGAGGCCAGCATGGCTACAGTGCCGAGCCGGACGGGAGATGGCCGACCCGTACGGCATCCTGTGGCCATGCCTGCCTCGGGCTTCGGGGGTAGTGGGCCGCACTATGGTCACACCCCGTCTTATCACCGTTATGTGGGTGTAGGTTTGGTGGGTGCGGTCTTGGCCGGCTTCTTGGAGTCGGCGCTCTTCGTGGCCGGCTGTGGGGAGTCGGTGTTCTTCATGGCCGGCTCTGGGGAGTCGGCATCCTCTATGGCCGGCTTCCTGGAGTCGGCCATCCCGTGGTTATCTTGGGGGGAGGTTGCTGAGGCTGGGCCGCCTTCTGAGAGTCGGCTTCAGAGGTAGCCGACCGGGGAAGGCGGCCCAATGCTTTGAATGCTTGAAGGCTCAAATGGCCTGATAATTTTTGAAGAGCCAGGGGCAGTCGGTTAGGCTACCCGTGGCCATTTACTCCGACACCGGCCGGGCAGGCCTGGGGCCGCCGTCCTCGAGCTCGAGCTCGCCGGCGATCCCCTCTGGTCGTCGCGGTAGCTCCAGCCCCTCCCAGGCCTGGGCGACCCCTCCAAGGCCTCCGTCTCTCTCCGGTGAGGCCATCTCGCCCGCTTGGGGCCTCTGGAGTGACCTCTGCTCGCCTTCTTCCTCAACTCCGGCGACCTCCACGTTCTGCCTCCGCTTGCGAGCTAGTTTCCGACGCCGTCCGACCACCCCTAGCCACGCTATGGGTACGGGAAGGTGCGCCATCGTCCCCTCTCTCAATCCCTCCCTCTCGTTTGGGCCAAGGAGCCCTCGTCGCCGGCGAGAGCTCCGGCGAAGCCGCGGCCCTCTCCGTTTCTCTCTCCCTCTTCCCCCACCTGACTAGCGATGCCCGCTAGTCAGCCACTCAGTACACGCGCGAAGCGGTACGAGTGGTGGCGCCCCTGGCCTTTACACCTTCGACGTCACCCCCCAGCTGTTTATGTTATTCAAATTCATTTATATTCCGGAGAGCTTCAAACAATTTTAACTTTTTAACCATAAGTCCAAATGAGATGATTCTTTTTGCATTGTGTTCTTTGAAAGGAAATCTAACAGCTCACCAAAGATGAGATTTTTCTGAGTTGTTTAGAATTTCTGGTGAATTTCAGAAGTGTTCTTGATATTTTCTTTTTGTGTTTAAAATTATTTTCAGAAGGTGAGGCTTGTCTTGAGGATCACCAGGAGGCTTGTGAACCTCATCTGCACTAAGGCAAGCCACAGCAACATTTTTATGATGCCATTTCAATATTTGTGATTTTCTCACTTAAATTAAATGATTAACCCATGCATTTAAATAATTATTGAATTATTTGTATTCCGTTAAGTATTGATCAGTTGTTATGCTTGATTTACAGAATAGTTCAAACTAGTTTAAGTGGGTAAAGCAAGTTAAAATTTATTTGAGGTGATGTTAGAAATAATTTTGTTATGCATGTTAGTAATTATTTAAAGCTTTGTGTTTGCATTCTTAAATTGATAAAAATTTGTTAGAAAATATTCTGTTAAATACTTGTTTAATCATATTACTTGTCTTACAGAATGTTTGAACCCAACTTAGTGATAAAGAAATTAAGAGTTGTTGATAATGATATCTTTTGGTCAAGCATATGAAAAATTTATCGGAGTTACTTTCTTGCGTAGGAAATTAATAAAACTTGTTGCAAAATATTTTGGTTAAGTTGTGAGTCATTTTGAGCAAGTAGAGTAATATGAGTTGTTGACGTTTATGCTTGGTGTGCATATGGATGACGTCGGTCATTTTTATCAATATGTGATGCATGTGTTGTTTTGCATTTCATGGCATGCTATGACACCGGTCATTTTTAGTTAAAAGTTAATCCTGAATATAACTCAACTTGAATATACCGTTGACTGGGTCATGGTGCCACTGAATCGAGTTTCTTTCCAGTGCAACCACATTTGCCTTGTGGGAAGGCCTTGATTCGGTCCATTGACATGGCCTTTGGTCGGTGCCTCCATCTAGGGAAGATTATGTCGTGTTTGCCCTGGCCCGGTAAGCACACATAATCTTGTGTGCTTGTTGATGAGATTATGGTACCGAGTCCCCGAGTGGGAGTGTTTTGACCACGACGGTGGTCGGGGTGTCTTTGGCAGACACGGGGCCACCCAGGACCAGCCTGTTGGGGATTTGGGTCGGAGTGGCCGGGAGAGTGCTGTGGCAATGGAGGGGTTTTGTCGGAATGCCGTTGGTCCACCCGAATGGGAATGCGAGGCCATGGGTTCCGTGGTGTGGGTACAGTGTGCTACCTCTGCAGAGTGTATAATCTATTGATAGCCGAGTCCACGGTCATGGACACCTCGTACTAGGTCCCACCATGAGTCAACGTTTAATAAAAGTTGCACACTAAGCTATGAACTTTGCATTGTCAATGGATGGCAGAAAGGCCATCGAGGTATTTGGGACCAAATGATGGTCGTGGTTGTGATCGCCGTAAGGATCACGAGTTGTTCTTGAGAAAGACCACTATGGTGGTGTGTTTGTGGTCCAGAGATGATCACAGTTGGTAAGCTGTCCTGAGGGACGTTCGGGCTTGATCATAGCATGTTGACATATAATGTTGCATTAATAATAATTGGTTAAATATCATGATATTGTTTGTCATCATGATTATGCTTGTTGTGAGCTTGCAAGTACATTCAATGTATTGACCTGGCGTGTCATGCCAGATTTCAGGAAAGTCTTGTTGGAAAGGAGCGCTGTTCGAGTCTAGATCGTGTCCACATCAGTGTCCCTGTGATATGGAGCTTCCGCTACGACGTTATTCCGCTGCCACGTAGTTGTTCGAGTCAAGGCCCCTTTATGTTCACTACATAATGTACATATTGTTCCGCCGCACCGAGTGTGCCGCTTGGCCTCAACCACAGTTGTAATATGAACTCTGTTCTGCTAGCATCAATAAAGTGGTTGTTTTCTGTACCAATATGTTGTGTGTTGCCAGAAGACATGATCTCTGGGCTGGCAATGCAGGGTAAACCGGTCGCTCTGAGCCGGGGTGCCACATTTGTGTTGGTATGTGTGGGTGTGAGAAGATAATGAGACGTGGGGGCAGAGGGTGTGTCACCGCGTGAGGTCCAGTGGATCGAGGTGAGGCCCTTCGTTCGGTTCCGTCCTGCGCCACATTGGTCGGCCCGTGACGCATTTAGGAAGACCCATGGATGACTAGTCGTACAAGACAAAGATAGCAGAATTGTGAAGGACTCTGTGTCCACTGACAAAGCCGGCTAGGATTTGTAACCCTAGGTTCTCGGACTAAGGTAACCCCTTTATCTCTGATATTACTATTCATCCAACCTAACTTTAAGGGGCATCCTACAGAATGCTCTGCTAGAATCATACTCGTCGATTAGGAAGAGAGGTGTGAGACAATGCGTGAGAGACAGGCGTAAAGATAATGTGCGTACATGAGACACGTAGGCAGGTCCATGTATATAGAAAGGGTCGATGAGGATTGTGCGTGTGTATGTTTGCGAGAGGAAGAGTGCTTGTGATAAAGGTTAGTGAAAACAGTTGTAAATGGTTACGTGAGGGAGGGAGGGTTATATCTGGAGCATGTGTGCGAGAAAGACACCTCGGGAGAGAGTGTGTGAGCATGTGTGAGAGACCACCGATGGAGAGTGAAACTACACGTAAAAGACTGCTCTACACATTGATTAAAGATATAAATTGTATCCAAATATTAGGATGGGATCATGATATTTGCAATTCGCGTAAGGAGCGGTCATTGATCCATCAGACATCTAGATTCTATCGAATTTGAGCATGTCTATGTTATTATTCGACACAATTATCCACATAGTTAGTATTTTGAACTCCAGACAATGCATCGCTTTAGCAATCGAATATAAACGTGAGTATAGTTCATGTTGTGTGGGTAAAGCACATTATACATACGAAAGTTACACAATGGACATTATAAATAGCTACCTATGAACTAGCATCCATTTGAATTCAACTTAAGGTGGTTTAAAAAAATCGAATTCAACATGAAGTCCATTCAATTATTTGAATTTGATATCATGGCATTTGTAAACCATACCTAAATTATGGGGGCACCAATCTTTGCTCTGATTTTGTACATAATAGCATATGTAGTCGTGTACAAAATAGATTCAAATTTAGCTCCTCCATTCCAAAATAATCGTAGTTATAGGATTTTCAAGTGTCAAAATTTCAAAAAGAAGCGGATAATTTAATGAGGTTTTCAAACATACAAGGTCAAATATAACGTTTTCTATTTAGGTCAATCCTCATAGTTCAAGAGTACTCTAAACGTGAATGCTTGTGTTTCAAAATTTCGAACGAAGTGCCAAAAGAGCCTCTACTCGCCCGAAACCGCGTGAGACCAATGTTTGGTAGTACAAGGAAATTACTTTTCTAATAACTCCGACCCGTGAAACCAACCGGCCCGACGTCCAAAGGTCTAAACCGGGGTAGGTTTGTAGCTTCATCTAGACGCCACGCAACCGCATCCGAAAAACATTCATACACAATGGCCGCCTAAGCACACATGCGCGCGGCCGAAATCGCTCCCCCCCACTATTTGGGACACCTGGGATTACCATCCTACCCCCGACCCGCAGTAGGTCCGAAATTTAAGAGGGGGGCAAAGTTTGTACTTTCCCCAAATTTCAAACAAGCGCGTCCCATCTTCTGTTCAAAAAAGCCAACAACAAGCGCGTCCCAACCGAAACATGGTTCCCCCCCACCCGTCCGATTCCCCATTCGTACTCCGTGGGCGCCAAAACTACCTCTCCACCAGCCGCGAAACCCCGGCGTCCTCCGTCCGCCACCCCATCCCACCCATCAACCACCGCCCTCCTCCATCATGCCGGAGCCGATACCCCGACGTCGTCGTCCACCGCAACCTCAACCGCAACGCCCTCCACGGGTAGTAGTTGAAGCCGAGGCCGAGCCGTCCGTACCCGAGCCAGTTCAACCACGCCGTCCTGTGCTTCACCGCTGCCGCTCCAACTTCGCCACCCTCCACCGCACCGGAGCTGTTCTGCTACGCCGTCCTTTGCCACCTCGGATCTGCTTCCCCTCCGCCGACATACGGCCACGGCAACACAGTCAACAATTTGGCCATGGGTTCGTCCAAGCCTGCACCCTCCAGAACATCGGTTTCCACGGTAAAAAGAAGAAGATGGCACGACATGTGGAGGTGACCACACCGGCAACCGAAAAAGGTACTCCTCTTCCCTTATTCGTGCAAATCTTACGGCTCTGCTTGCACGGTATTCATCCCACAGAAGACACTAGTTGACCGCTTCTTCTTGATACTAGATGTTCCTAGTAACTCGCGATGCACAAGGTTTCTCCTCATATACTATTTCACCTTAGCTAGAGGTCCGTCGCCCCCTTGAATTTCAATTTTTGGCCAGTTGATTCCCCATTAACGAAAGAATTCCCCGGCGTAACAGGCGCTAGTACGCCTTGGTGTTTATCTTAGGGGCGTGTGCGGCCTAGAGCTACTGGCGCCCGGTCTGGAGGTCGGCCGGGATTAAAGGGATGGCCTGGGGGCGCTGCCAAGCACGGCGGTGGTGTGAGGTCGATGGGAGGGCGGGGCGGCAGAGGCAGGGGTCTGGGCCAGTGGTCGCTGGCGGTTCGAGAAAGATCGTCAACAGTGACTGGCGGGAGGTAGAGGCCATCTGCTCGTTCCTTATAGATCAGACGGTTCATTAAAAAAATCGACTGACCTATTTATTTTCAGTCGACTATTATCTTAGATATGACCACATGTGGTTGTGTGCTGGAGGAGTACCTGCATTTCCTGTGCTCATATATTACAAAATCATACGGAGTAGAATCTAATTTTGTTTGCCATGCAATGTTGTAGAGCTATCATATGTCTCCTGTCATTTATTTTTCAGCCACCTCCTATCTGCTACTTTTACAGTGCACTAGTTCTGCACACACTTCACCCTTACTCTCACTATTGTGTTTTTATGCAAGGGTATTTCAGACTCTGCTGCCATAAGAGAAGCCAAAAAGAAAAGAGAGAAGTCGCTCCAGCTTCGTATGCGGGTAGGCAAGACACGTTACAGCACTATAAAGGGTGCAGTGTCAGCAGATGGAGATGGTAAACGTAGCTCTGGAGTTGATGACCTCGCTCGCAATGAACCACCATCCCAGGTGCTTGCTTTAACTTCGCGGTGTCATATGTGGTTGCATGTTCCATATGGTGTCTAGCTTGTATTCGAAAGGCCGAAGTCGGTAAGATAAGGAAAGATATATATTTTTACATGAACCACCATCCCGTGAGCACCAGAAGACAAATAGCTAGTCAGGGCACTGGCCGAGCCAGTGACAAGCCCAGCAAAGATAGGCATCACCTGGAAGCCAACTAAAAAGCTGCGATGGTGGCGAAGCAGCCCGCCTCCCACCAGGCTCTCAGGTCCTAGATGATCATGCTCACCACTCCAGCCGGATGTCTAGCTTGTATTGCTTCCAATTTGGTTAAATTGCATCTGCTTAGCTTACACATTATACCTTTGAATATGACATGCCTTTCTGTTTTTGGTACATACTAGTAAATCTGTGTATTAACCATGTTCTTACATCAAACTAATGTTCTTGTGTATCCCTCATCAATCACTTATGACGAGGAAGGCAGGCAAGGGGACTACTCCTCATTTAAAGAATGCAGCGTCGGCCTCCCGACATGATTCTCAAGAAACAGAAATGCTAGATGAAGATAGTGAACATAGCTCTGTAATTGATTACAGCATTTCCCCTACACTAGCATCGCAGGTGCTTACTCTAACTTGGCAGCGTGATATGTGGTTGCATGTTGCATATGGTGTCTAGATTGTAATTCTTCCAATCTGGTTAAACTGCATGTGCTAGTCTTCTTAGCTTATACATTATACCTGTTAATGTGACATGCCTTCCTGTATTTAGTACATACTACATTTGTCTATTAAGCATGTCCTTACATAAAACTATTTTTTTTTGTATCCCGCATCAATCAACATGACGAGACACCTTTAGTATATGCAGTGCGATATTAGTTGCATCTTTCATATGATTTATAGCATGCGCTGCTTCTAATTTGTTGAAATTCCATTTATGATGGGACGCTTTTAACTTGGCAGAGTCATATTGGTTGCATCTTTCATGTGGTGTCTAGCTTGCATTGCTTCTTATTTGCTGGAATGGTTTCTGCTTAGTTTACACAAACAGTTGTGAACATGCCATGCCGTCCTGTTTTTCGTACATATTCCATCCTGGTATCATGTGTTTGCCTTACATCAAAGTAATGATTGTCAGTATCATGCATGAATGAGTTCTGAAGAGAGAATTTTATTGCTTTTTCTTGTCGGTTTTACTTGACAATTCAAAATCAATAAAGCGGAAGGAAGTTAGCAAGGCAGCGGATAAAGGTGCTCCTTCCGAACGGAGGGCCTCTACAGTTTCTACTCCTCCACACCCCCAAGATGATTTCCAAGACAACACATGCATAGACACTCAACAAAGCTGTGTTTATGATGAGCACGTCTCCCCTAGTGCAGCATCACCGGTGCTCCCTCTAACTTGGCACTGTTATATGTGGTTGCATGTTATGTGTGATGTCTAGCTTGTATTGCTTCTAATTTTTTTGAATTCCATCTGCTTACTTTACACATTATACTTGAATAAGACACGTGTTCCCGTTTCTAGAACATACAATATCTGTCTATCACACCATGTTCTTACATCAAATTACTACTTTTCTGTAACCTGCAACAATCACTTATCATAAGACATGTTTGACTTCGGAGTGTGATATAGGTTACATCTCACATTCTTTTCTAGCTTGTACTACTAATTTGTTGAAATGGCACTTATGACGAGACAGTTTTAACTTGGTAGACTGATATTCGTTGCATCTTTCATATGGTGTCTAGCTTCCATTGCTTCTAATTTGTTGAAATGCCTTCTCCTTATTTTACACATCATAAGCAGTAAATATGCAATGCTGTGAATATGCAATGGCACTAATGACGAGAGACCTCTAACATGGTAGTGTGATGTTGTTTGCATCTTGCATATGATTTATTTCTTGTACTGCTTCACATTTGTTTAAATGCCATTTATGATGTGACACTGTTAACTTGGCAGAGCGATATTTGTGGCATCTTTCATATGGTGTCTACCTTCCATTGCATTGCTTCTAATTTGGTGAAATGTCCTCTTCTTAGTTTACACATCATAGTTCTGGTTATCTCTTCCGTCCTGTTTTCATACATATTACATCCTCCTATCATGTGGTTGTCTAACATCAAAGCAGTTCGTCTGCATCACGCATCAATTTGTTCTAAAGAACTAAATTGTTATTCGTTTTTCTTGTCGGCTTGACTTAACATGGCACAGAGAAAGAGGAAGAAACACAGAATGGCGGGGAATGAGAAGCGGATGAATCCTGCAGATTCTGCTGGTACTGATGGTGCAATAGAAGGTCAAAGTCCAGCGGAAAATTCTACAAACACGGCATCCCATGCTACACGAGTTGCAAAAAAAGCCAAATAGAAACAAATAGCTGCCACCAAACAAGCAGAGACAACCCTAGTTCTTGCAACACAGTACTACCAGTTGCACGACTTACTCGTGCGTCAACTGAGCTAGCAGCACGTTCCCAAGCTCCCTTGCCACCTGACACTACTTCCCAAGCACTCTTGACACAAGACGAGTTGGCAATATCAGATGAACCTTGAGAGCTTCAACAGCAAGAAGGTAGTTGTTGGAGTCAAGTTACAGTTGCATGCTTCTTTATATGTAGTCTCACAGTTTGATGTACACTAACACTTCCTATGTTCGTTGTTGGACTAGCACCTAGGCGCAAGAGGAAACAAACATTAGGGATAATGCTCGATAGGTTAACTAAATCTAGAGGAGGAAGAATGGAGATCCGTTTTGAGGCAGGTTTAAAAAGGCCATGTGATGCTACAGAGTCAGCCAAGTTAGTATCAGAGGCAGCGGTTGCCATTAGGTGTCATGTACGTTTCCTCCCAACATGGATTCAGTACAGGAATGACAAAGACGAAACCCAGTTCAACACCTTCCTCGACCATTTATCTGTAAGTATGGTTATGTATGGAAACTAGTAATATCGTCTTGCTCTGTCCCATACTTTCTAGGTTGCTGATAATGAGACTCCCATAATTTTCAACAGATGAGGTTCAAGTTGGATAGCCAAGATGATGCAACCAGACAAGCTTGCACCCATGTTTTCAAGTCTGCTCTGCGACAGTATCGGTATAACTTGAGGAAAACTCACTTTGAAGGCAAGTCTGACAGTGAACTTTCCCAAACATCTCCAGTGGAAAATATATCGGATGAAGACTGGAGGGGCCTTGTTAAACACTGGTCTGATCCGAAGTATCAGGTACATTATATATATGTGATCAGATCACATGTTGAAGTCCTATTTACGCATGTGCCACACAAATCTATTTTCTTGTAGGTGAACTGTTCAAAGAACAAGGCCAACCGTATGAAAGTGAAATTCCAACAGACGACAGGATCTCGTAGCTATATTGCACACTGCGAGGCTCTTGTAATTAGCTGATGTTTCACTCTTTTCGTTGTACCATATTATCAGATCTATATTGACTTGTTCGAAATGCAGAGGAAAGCCCGCAAGGACCAAAAAGTACCTGAACCAAATGCTGTGGAAATATTCAAGGACTCTCACACCAGCAAGAAGAAGGGCATGACTACACCAGTCAAAGCCGATGTTGTAAGTTCTTAATCCTCATGCCTTTTAACTACTACTTACTCTGACTTGTGCCTTGAACTGCATGGTTTGCAGCCAATGTCTATTACTCTTTTCAATTTTATACACAATTGTCTTAGTGTATCATTGCACCTTACAAGGTTTAAAAGAGAGGAGCGATGTTCCTTTGATCTTGACCCGTAATCTAGTTCCGTGCTGGACTTGCACACACAACATTACAATTGCCTGTTTCTCTATTCTTAGTTGTTTTGTGATATGAATGATGTCATACTATGCTTACCGTATTATAAACTTCGTCTCTTTATCCTTAGCCCTCAATACAATGTGAAGAAATAGACAATACATTAGCGATGGTACATGGTCATATGTTTGGAACCTGGTTTTATTATGTGCTTTGCAATAAAATACAACTAATATTTTACATGGGTTCACCAGAATAAGTTCTGTATATAGACCAAAGCTATTTTGTTTGGTTTTGCTGCCTCCTTAATATCTTCTGCTCTGGTACTACTAATGTAAAACCTCAACTTTTCAGCGAGCTATGGAAAAAATGATGGAACCGCCACATTCTGAAGGTGGCGAGGCAACTATAACCGCAATGTCAGCTCTTGCTGCAGTGGGTCAGTACCTGTCCACTAACAGTGCCAAAAGCACGTTCCTGCGTAATACTGGGTTGGTTGTTAAGGCAATATCGTCCAAACTGCCTCATGATCAAGATATGCAAGCTCAAAGCAATGTTGTATCTGCGCTCCAGACACAAGTCCATTCCCTAACAGAGACCCTTTGTGAAACAAGGAGAAACATTGCTAATGTCGTCAAGATATGCATGGTTTTGAAACCAGACTATCAGACATTTGCTATGTTGTTCAGGAGCCTAGGGGAAATGAAGGCGAGGGTTATGGTGCTCCATCGGACAATACAGCATGAAAACGTAACAGTCAGGTCAAATGAACTGAGCTTCTGAACTTCTGGTGGTGCATTTATCTGCTAGATTGTTAAGTTTTATGCCAACCTTCCTTTTGTTATATAGTTGTAATTTGTTTTGGTGCGATACAAAATTTATTCTTAACGTGCAACCACCGGCTGAAGAAAACAGCAAGCCATTTTTGTATAGTGTAGGGTGTTCCCTATATTTGCACTGGTGGCGATCTTTGATGCCGAGTGGATGTAATCTGTGCAATCGCCTTAATAGCCTAGCGTTAGTTTCGGCCTTATTTATTTCCTAGTCTTCTTTTTCCCTGGTTTGCTAGTGGCTGCAACTACCATGGGCCATATACGGCCCGTAGGATCCATGGGTCTCCTACGGGCCGTCGATAAATGGGCCTGTAATCGGTGGGCCTCGGGCCGTCGGATAAATGGGTCTACATGGGCCATAATCGGGCGTAATTGGTATCGGCCCAGCACGGTAACAGGCCGTTAACAGGCCGTAGGATAGCAAAGGCTTAATTCTGTCACGGGCATAATGGGTCGTTAATGGGCCAGAATATAGGACGGGCTGGAAACAGCGCAACGGGTTAACAGGCCAGAAACAGGCCGACTCTTGCCATGGGCCGAATTTGCCCCATTAGGGTAACAGGCCAGTAACGGGCCGACTCTTGCCATGGGCCGAATTTGGCCCATTAGGGGAACGGGCCAGTAACGGGCCGACTCTTGCCATGGGCCGAATTTGTCCCATTAGGGGAACATGTCAGTAACGGGCCAGAAGTAATCAAGGGCCGAAAAGGAGCCCAAGAACGTATGGGCCGTCAATAGGCCGAAAGCTAACACGGGCTGGAAACAGCCCATGTAAATCACGGACCGTTAACGGGTATAAAGAAAATTACCGTTCATTATGGGCTAGAGTCACCGTGGGCCTGTAAAGGGCCAAAAGATACGAAGGCCTCATATGGGCCGAAAGACGTCGTGGGCCATACATGGGCCGAAAGTGAAATGGGCTGGTGTTATATTCGACGGCCCACATGACGTTGTTGGGCCGATTTCCTTTAGGGCCTAACGGGTCGTGAGTTAACGGGCCGTAAAATGGGCTATTTGCAAAGAGACCGTTAACAGGCTTTACATGGGCCAACCCGTTAACTTTTGACCAAGTCAAACGGGCCGGCTTTGTAAGCTAAATGGGCCAGTGGTGGGCCGTGGCACGTGTCGACATATCATAGGCGCCTATCTGACCCACTGACAAGCTGACACGTGTTTCGTCCGGCCAATAAGAATTTTACACGTGGAAATTTCCCATTGGTCGGGGCTGTTAATGGGTTATCAGATCAAAAACCCGACCCGATAGCTTAACGGTGTTCCGTTACGGTGGATGCCACGTGTCGGTCACCCTTGACGAAAGCACTTTTGTGACGCGCGATTTATCGTCATGGAAGTGGACACTTCCATGATGATAATTTTGGTAATGTCATGGAACACTTCTACAATAGCACAGGTATGACTATCTTGATTCTGTCATAAAATCGTCATGGATGTACATGCATGACAAAAAACGCGACCTACTGTGACAAACACGTATCATCACGGAAGTGTCTTTTTTTTGTAGTGATATGCTTAGTTCGAGAATGTTGCACGGGATTGTGAGCAATCATAATAGCACTTTCATTGTCACAAAGCAATGGAACATGTTTCACATATATCCCATAATCTTTAAGAGATTGGGTCATCCAAAGTAATTGAGCACAACATGATCCAGCAGCAATGTATTCCGCTTCGGCAATGGATAAGGATACCGAGTTTTGTTTCTTGGAGGACCAAGACACAAGAGATCTACCAAGAAATTGACAAGTACCCGAAGTGGACTTTCTATCGACCTTGTCTCCGGCATAGTCCGAATCGGAGTAACCAACAAGATCGAAAGAAGACCTCTTAGGATACCAAATGCCAAAATTTGGTGTGTGTATTAAGTATCTCACTATCCTTTTCACAGCCTTAAGATGACACTCTTTAGGGGCCGCTTGATATCGTGCACACATGCACACACTTAGCATAATATCAGGACGAGAGGCACATAGATATAACAATGAACCAATCATAGAGCGGTAAACTTTTTGATCAACCGGTTCACCATCTTTGGTCAAATCAAGATGTCCACTAGTAGGCATGGGTGTAGACATACCTTTGCATTCTTGCATATTGAACTTCTTGAATAAGTCCTTGGTGTACTTTGTTTGAGAGACAAAGGTACCTTCCTTAGTTTGCTTGATTTGCAAACCAAGAAAGAATTTGAGTTCACTCATCATATACATCTCAAACTTCTCCGACATTAGCTTTCCAAACTTCTCACTAAAATGAGGGTTAGTTGAACCAAATATAATATCATCAACATAAATTTGGCACACAAATAGTTCTCCATTAACCCTTTTAGTAAAAAGAGTAGAATCAATTTTTCCAATTTCAAAGCCTTTTTCAATAAGAAACTTGGTCAAGCATTTATACCACGCTCTAGGGGCTTGTTTAAGACCATAAAGGGCTTTGTGAAGTTTGTAAACATGATTAGGTTTCTTAGGATTGACAAAGCCAGGAGGTTGCTTAACATAAACTTCCTCCTCAATTTCACCATTTAGAAAAGCACTTTTAATTTCCATTTGGTACTAGGTGATATCATGGTGATTAGCATAAGCAAGTAAGATGTGAATGGACTCAAGTCTAGCAACGGGAGCATATGTCTCACCATAGTCCATACCTTCGACTTGAGTGTAGCCTTGGGCGACTAGGCGTGCTTTGTTGCGGACGACTTGACCATCTTCATCTTGCTTGTTGCGAAACACCCATTTGGTACCAATGATGTTGTGGTTGTTGTCGGGCTTCTCGACCAATGTCCATACTTGGTTTCTCTCAAAGTTGTGTAGCTCTTCATGCATAGCGTTAATCCAATCCGGATCTTCCAATGCTTCTTCGACCTTCATAGGTTCAATGATAGAGATGAATGAGTAATGTTCACAAAAGTTAGCCAAACGAGTTTAGAGCGAGTGATTCTCCCGGTTTGGATATCATTGTAGATTTGCTCGACGGGATGGTCTTTGGCAATTCTTGCTCGAACTCGTGGGAGCTTTGGCTTGGCTCGGGGTGGAACATCCTCTTCATCTTGATCTTCTTCTTGGCCTTCTTCATTGTTGACGTTGTCATTCTCTTTTCGAGGTGGAGAAGGAGGTTGTTGATGTTCATCTTGGTGTATTTCCTCGTTTTCTTCGTCTTGGTGTCCCCCACTTGTGGATGCTTCCGTATCAATTCTTGGTTCACCTTGTCGTGAGGTAGAAGCTTCCACTTGGACAGACGAGGTACTCTCCTTCACCTCCGTTGGACGAATCTTGCCAATAGACAAGTCTTGGATTGCTTCTGAATGGTCTTTGTCTCCTACATCAATTGGCAATTGCTCTACTTGCGTGCCGTTAGATTCATCAAACTTCACATCTACCGTCTCTTCAACCTTTCGGGTGAAATTGCTGTAGACACGGTAAGTGTGGGAGTTTGAGCCATAACCAAGTAGGAAACCTTCATGAGATTTAGGAGCAAATTTAGAACGATGATGCTTATCAAGAATGTAGCACTTTGAGCCAAATACTCGAAAGTATCCAACTTGGGGTTTGTTACCGGTGAGGGGCTTGTATGCCGTCTTGCCGAGTATCTTGTGAAGATACAAGCGATTTGTTGCATGACAAGCGATCTCAACCGCTTCCGCCCAAAAGTGTTTTGGGGTCTTGTACTCATCAAGCATCGTTCTTTCCATCTCAATAAGAGTCTGGTTCTTCCTCTCAACAACTCCATTTTGTTGAGGTGTGTACGTAGCCGAGAACTCGTGTGAAATCCCCTCTTCGTGAAGAAAGGTATCCACATTTGCGTTCTTGAACTCTGTTCCGTTGTCGCTCGAAACCTTCTTGATCTTCACGTCAAATTGATTTAGGGCCTTTCTAGCAAAGTTTTTGAAGATCTTTTGGACCTGCGATTTGTCATCAAGAAAGAACACCCACATAAATCTTGAAAAATCATCAACTATGACTAGACCGAATGAGTTACCACCGAGACTCTTGTAGGCATTCGGACCAAAGAGATCCATGTGAATTACCTCGAGTGGTCTTCTCGTGGTCATGATGTTCTTCGCGCGATGACTTCCTCCAACTTGTTTCCCTGCCTGACAAGCACCACAAAGTCTATCCTTGTCAAATATGACATCTTTTATTCCAAGGATATGATCACCTTTAATAAGCTTATCAAGATTTCGCATGCCCACATGACCTAGTCTTCTATGCCACAACCAGCCTTTAGAAGATTTAGCAATTAAGCAAGTTCTAGGTTGAGCCTTTTTAGTGAAATCAACAATGTAAAGATCACCTTTACGTATACCGGTAAAGACCATTTTATGATTGTCTCTACGAAACACTTGGCAATCTACCTCAGTAAATAGGACATTGAAACCAAAATCAGAAAGTCTAGATACTGAAAGTAAATTGTACCCAAGAGATTCAACGAGCATGACATTTTGTATGGAGCTATCATGTGAGATGGCCACCTTACCTAGGCCAACCACCTTACCCTTTGAGTTATCACCAAAAGTGACATAGTTTCGAGGGCCGTCATTTTCAGCAAGCTCACGGAACATATCTTTATCTCCGGTCATATGATCAGTACATCCACTATCAAGGACCCATTCCTTTCCTCCAGCCATGTAGCCGCGAAGATTTTCCATAAGACCAAAGTGTCTCATTGCATCATCAAGATCATAGTCACTATCATCATCCTCATCATAGTATCCATGTTCAACATCATCTTGTGATTGATCAACTCCTAGAGAGGTTAATTCATTAGAGAAATGATCATTGCTATGGTTATCTTTATGAATTCTAATAGCTCCGGAGATGATACTGCTAATGATTCCAACATATCCTTTGGCACGCATGAGATTTGTAAGCTCAAATAGACAATCACCAAAGCTAGGATCACTAGAATTCATCTTACTCAAGGCAATAGACTTATGGAGAATTTCGTCTAAATTTTTCAAGGAATAATTTGGAAATCGTTCCTCGAGAAATCTCCACATAGTATAGGCACAATCAAGAGTAGGCAAACTAGCAATCAAATTTTTGGGCAATCCTCTAATGATAAGATTGATAGTTCTAAGATTGTGAATCATGTCAAGATCCTCTTCGGGTGTAGGATGCAAAGGATCAATATGAGGTGCACACGGACTAGTAATGTACTTGTTCAAATGATATTCATTGAAAATCTCAAGCATTTCATTTTTCCACTCATAGAAGAACTCTCCATCAAGAATAGGCACTCTACGTCTAAGACTCCCCAAAGTAGACACATCCATCTTCCTCCAAAGGTGTTTAAACCAAGGCAATGGAGACCAAAGCTCTGATACCAATTGAAAGGATCGAGAAGAGGTGTCTATAAGGGGGGTGAATAGACTCTAATCAAGAAAGTTGCAGTTTTTTATTTCTCTTAAGTTGATGTGGAGTTTTAGCACAAGTTTAAACATTCACAATACATATCAAGCAAACATGCAAGCATACAAAGAGTATATGAGCAGTGGAAAGTAAAGCATGCAAGTTGCAAGAATGTAAAGAGATGGGATTGGAGTATGCAAACGCAATTTGGAGACACGGAGATTTTTTATCCGCGGTTCCGATAGGTGGTGCTATCGTACATCCACGTTGATGGAGACTTCAACCCACGAAGGGTAACGGTTGCGCGAGTCCACGGAGGGCTCCACCCACGAAGGGTCCACGAAGAAGCAACCTTGTCTATCCCACCATGGTCATCGCCCACGAAGGACTTGCCTCACTAGGGTAGATCTTCACGAAGTAGACGATCTCCTTGCCCTTACAAACTCCTTGGTTCAACTCCACAATCTTGTCGGAGGCTCCCAAGTGACACCTAGCCAATCTAGGAGACACCACTCTCCAAGAAGTAACAAATGGTGTGTTGATGATGAACTCATTGCTCTTGTGCTTCAAATGATAGTCTCCCCAACACTCAACTCTCTCTCATAGGATTGGATTTGGTAGAAAGAAGATTTGAGTGGAAAGCAACTTGGGGAAGGCTAGAGATCAAGATTTATGTGGTTGGAATGGAATATCTTGACCTCAACACAAGTGTAGGTGGTTCTCTCTCAGAAAATATGTATTGGAAGTGTAGGCATGTTCTGATGGCTCTCTCCACGAATGAAGAGTGGGTGGAGGGGTATATATAGCCTCCACACAAAATCTAACCGTTACACACAAATCACCAAACTCGGTGGGACCGATTCAGAGAACTCGGTCAGACCGATTTGGTTCATACTGTGACCGTTAGGTGTTTCAGTGGGACCGAATGGATCAACTCTGTGGGACCGATTTCGTTAGGGTTAGGGCATAACGTAATCTCGGTGAGACCGATTACACAAACTCGGTGAGACCGATTTTGGTAATAGACTAACAGAGAGTTGGTCAGGCAAACTCGGTGGGACCGATTCGCTCATCTCGGTTAGACCGAAATGTTACGAAGGGGTGGCAGAGAGTTTACATTGCAATCTCGGTGCGACCGATTGCAAATTTCGGTGAGACCGAAATTATTGCAATAGGCAACAGAGAGTTTGCAATCCCATCTCGGTGAGACTAAGATCCCTATCGGTGAGACCGGTTTGATTAAGGTTTCTGGCAGTGGCTATGTCAACTGAATTCGGTGGCTCCGGATATGAAATTTCGGTGGCGCCGAGTTGGACTTGTGGTTTGGGACATATGTGGATGTGAGAAAGTGGTTGAGGGCTTTGGAGCATATCACTAAGCACTTTGAGCAAGCAAGCCATTAAGCAACACCTCATCCCTTCTTAATAGTATTGGCTTTCCTATGGACTCAATGTTATCTTGGATCACTAAAATAGAAAATGTAGAGTCCTGAGCTTTGAGCTTGAGCCAATCCTTTGTCTTTATCACTTTGAAGGGGTTCCACATCCTCTTGTCCATGCCACTCCATTGTTGAACTTATCTGAAACATACTAGATAGAAACATTAGTCCAACAAGAGATATGTTGACATTAATTACCAAAACCACCCAGGGAGCACTTGTGCTATCACTTTTATGTGAGCATCATTGAAATCATCATGCCTAGCTAGGGGCGTTAAACGTTGGCGCTTGTTGGGAGGCAACCCAATTTTATTTTTGTCCTTTGTTTTTGTTCCTGTTTAGCAATAAATAATCTATCTAGCCTCTAGTTAGATGTGGTTTTTGAAGGAAATATGCCCTAGAAGCAATAATAAAGTTATTATTTATTTCCTCATATCATGATAAATGTTTATTATTCATGCTAGAATTGTATTAACCGGAAACATAATACATGTGTGAATACATAGACAAACATAGTGTCACTAGTATGCCTCTACTTGACTAGATCGTTGATCAAAGATGGTTGAGTTTCCTAGCCATAGACACGAGTTGTCATTTGATTAATGGGATAACATCATTAGGAGAATGATGTGATTGACTTGACCCATTCTGTTAGCTTAGCACTTGACCGTTTTGTTTACTGCTATTGCTTTCTTCATGACTTATACATGTTCCTATGACTATGAGATTATGCAACTCCTGATTACCGGAGGAACAATTTGTGTGCTACCAAACGTCAACGTAACTGGGTGATTATAAAGGTGTTGTACAGGTGTCTCCAATGGTACTTGTTGAGTTGGCATAGATCGAGATTAGGATTGTCACTCCAATTGTCGGAGAGGTATCTCTGGGCCCTCTCGGTAATGCACATCACGATAAGCCTTGCAAGCAATGTGACTAATGAGTTAGTTGCGGGATGATGCATTACGGAACGAGTAAAGAGACTTGCCTGTAACGAGATTGAGCTAGGTATTGAGATACCGACGATCGAATCTCGGGCAAGTAACATATCGATGACAAAGGGAACAACGTATGTTGTTATGCGGTTTGACCGAAAAAGATCTTCATAGAATATGTAGGAACCAATATGAGCATCCAGGTTCCGCTATTGGTTATTGACTAGAGATGTGTCTCGGTCATGTCTACATAGTTCTCGAACCCGTAGGGTCCGCACGCTTAAAGTTCTGTGACGATCGATATTATGAGTTTATATGTTTTGATGTACCGAAGGTAGTTCAGAGTCCCGGATATGATCACGGACAAGACGAGGAGTCTTGAAATGGTCGAGACATAAAGATTGATATATTGGAAGCCTACAATTGGACATCTGAAGAGTTCCGGGTGAAATCGGGATTTTACCGGAGTGCCAGAGGGGTTACCAGAACCCCCCGGGGGTTAATGGGCCTTGTTGGGCCCTAGTGGAGAGAGAGGGGCCGGCCAGGGCAGGCCGCACGCCCCCTCCCCCTCTGGTCCGAATTGGACTAGGAAGAGGGGGGCGGCGCCCCCCTTTCCTTCTCCTTCTCCCCCTTCCTTTCCCCTCCTAGTAGGAGTAGGAAAGAGGGGAGCCCTACTCCTACTAGGAGGAGGACTCCTCCCCCTGGCACGCCCTACAGGGCCGGTCGGCCTCCCCCCTTGCTCCTTTATATACGGGGGCAGGGGCACCCTAGAACACACAAGTTTATCATTGATCTCTCTTAGCCGTGTGCGGTGCCCCCTCCACCATAATCCACCTCAGTCATATCGTAGCGGTGCTTAGGCGAAGCCCTGCGTCGGTAGCGTCATCAGCACCATCACCACACCATTGTGCTGACGAAGCTCTTCCCCGAAGCTCTACTGGATCATGAGTTCACGGGACGTCACCGAGCTGAACGTGTGCTGAACGCGGAGGTGTCGTGCGTTCGGTACTGAGGATCGGTCGATCATGAAGACGTACGAGTACATCAACCGCGTTGTCATAACGCTTCCGCTTATGGTCTACGAGGGTACATAGACGACACTCTCCCCTCTCGTTGCTATGCATCAACATGATCTTGCGTGTGCGTAGGATTTTTTTTGAAATTACTACGTTCCCCAACAGTGGCATCCGAGCCAGGTTTATGCGTAGATGTTATATGCACGAGTATAACACAAGTGAGTTGTGGGCGATACAAGTCATACTTCTTACCAGCATTTCATACTTTGGTTCGGCGGCATTGTTGGATGAAACGGCCCGGACCGACATTACGCGTACGCTTACGCGAGACTGGTTCTACCGACGTGCTTCGCACACAGGTGGCTGGCGGGTGTCAGTTTCTCCAACTTTAGTTGAACCGAGTGTGACTATGCCCGGTCCTTGTTGAAGGTTAAAACAGCATTAACTTGACAAAATATCGTTGTGGTTTTGATGCGTAGGTAAGAATGGTTATTACTCAGCCCGTAGCAGCCACATAAAACATGCAACAACAAAGTAGAGGACGTCTAACTTGTTTTTGCAGGGCATGTTGTGATGTGATATGTTCAACACATGATGCTATATTTTATTGTATGAGATGATCATGTTTTGTAACAGAATTATCAGCAACTGGCAGGAGCCATATGGTTGTCGCTTTATTGTATGCAATGCAATCGCCCTGTAATTGCTTTACTTTATCACTAAGCGGTAGCGATAGTCGTAGAAGGAATAGTTGGCGAGACGACAATGATGCTACGATGGAGATCAAGGTGTCACGCCGGTGACAATGGTGATCATGACGGTGCTTTGGAGAAGGAGATCAAAGGCACAAGATGATGATGGCCATATCATATCACTTATATTGATTGCATGTGATGTTTATCCTTTATGCATCTTATTCTGCTTTGATTGACGGTAGCATTATAAGATGAACTCTCACTAAAATTTTCAAGGTAAAAGTGTTCTCCCTGAGTACGCACCGTTGCCAAAGTTCGTCGTGCCGAGACACCGCGCGATGATCGGGTGTGGTAAGCTCAACGTTCATCTACAACGGGTGTAAGACAGTTCTGCACACGCAGAATACTCGGGTTAAACTTGACGAGCCTAGCATATGCAGATATTGCCTCGGAACACTGGAGACCGAAAAGGTCGAGCGTGAATCAGATAGAAGATATGATCAACATAGTGATGTTCACCATTGAAAACTACTCCATCTCACGTGATGATCGGACATGGTTTAGTTGATATGGATCACGTGATCACTTAGATGATTAGAGGGATGTCTATCTAAGTGGGAGTTCTTAAGTAATATGATTAATTGAACTTTAATTTATCATGAACTTAGTCCTGGTAGTATTAATATATCTAGGGATAATTAGATTTATGCCCCTAGTTGTGTCCCACTCGTCTGTTTTACCCCTAATTCCCAAAAGTCACTGGTTCTGTCCAAGTCACTTTGCTCCTATTATGCTTTTGCCCTTTGACCGTTTGACCATCAGTTTGAAAACTTCATAACTAATTCATACTAAATCAGAAAAATGCAAATAATATACCAAAATGTTTAGAAAAACATCACCTATATGTCAGTGTCATTTGCATTCATGAAAAAAGTGTTGGAAAGTGCACATCCGAGTTTTAGCTCTTTTGATACCACCATGAATAGTGAACTCTAAAAAAATTCAAAAAAATTCAAAAAAATATGGTGGCGAAGAACAACAAATGTTCTAAGTGCTTGCCAAGTTTCATCAAGGAATAACATTCATGGGTGCCGCGGCAAAAAAACAATCAGCACTCCAAAATAGATTATTTTTTGCCATGACTTCCACGAACCGGTGACTTGGACAGAACCGGTGACTTTTGGGAATTAGGGGTAAAACAGATGAGTGGGACACAACTAGGGGCATAAATTGAATTATCCCATATATCTATGTTGTAGATCAATAGCTCGCGATGTTGCTCCCTGTTTATTTTGATATGTTCCTAGAGAAAAACTATGTTGAAAGATGTTAGTAGCAATGATGCGGACTTGGTCCGTGATCTGAGGATTATCCTCATTGCTGCACAGAAGAATTATGTCCTTGATGCACCGCTAGGTGACGGACCTATTGCAGGAGCATATGCAGACGTTATGAACGTTTGGCAAAGCTCGGTATGATGACTACTTGATAGTTTAGTGCACCATGCTTTACGGCTAAGAATCGGGGCTTCAAAGACGTTTTGAACACCATGGAGCATATGAGATGTTCCAAGAGTTGAAATTAGTATTTCAGACTCATGACCATGTCGAAAGGTATGAGACCTTTGACAAGTACTTTGCCAAAAAGATGGAGGAGAATAGCTCAGCTAGTGAGCATGTGCTCAGAATGTCTGAGTACTACAATCACTTGAATCAAGTGGGAGTTAATCTTCCAGATAAGATAGTGATTGACAGAGTTCTCTAGTCACTACACTACAAAAAAATACACTTCCGTGATGATACGTGTTTGTCACAGTAGGTCACGTTTTCTGTCATGCATGTACATCCATGAAAAATTTATGACAGAATCAAGATAGTCATACCTGTGTTGTCGTAGAAGTGTTCCATGACATTACCAAAATTATCATCACGGAAGTGTCCACTTCCATGACGATAAATCACGTTTCACAGAAGTGCTTTCGTCAAGGGTGACCGACACCTGGCATCCACCGTAACGGAACGCCGTTAAGCTACCGGGTCCGGTTTTGGATCCGATAACCCGTTAACAGCCCCGACCAATGGGGATTTTCCACGTGTGAAATCATCATTGGCTGGAGGAAACACGTGTCGGCTCACCGTTGGGACAGATGTCATCCACTCATTGGACCCAAAGCGCCTATGATACGTCGACACGTGGCATGGCCCAATAGAGGCCCATATAGGTTAAAAAGGCTAGCCCAGTCAAAGGCCTGTAGTACTTACTCAGGTACTAGTGGGCCAGCCCAATAACGGTCTGCTTAATAAAGGCCCATTTACGGCCCGAAGCCAGATCTGGCCCGTTAATTGCTCGCTGAATATTTGGGCCCATTTACAGCCCGAAGCCAGATCTGGCCCGTTAACTGTTCGCCGAATATTTGGGCCCAATTACAGCCCAGTGACTTTCGGCCTGTTAGAGGCCCGATGTAGACATGGGCCCATTTCAGCCCGGTGTGACTTTCGGCCTGGGAATGGCCCGTGCTGCCCATGGGCCATATATGGTCCGACGGGACATCGGGCCCACTAACGGCCCGTGATAAAGGTGGCAATAGTTAAGCCCAACGTGACTTTGGGCCTGTTAAAGGCCTGTCGCATAATTCGGCCTGTTGATGTCTGTACTAAGCTTTCAGCCTCTTAAAGGCCCATGATATCAGTGGGCCAACTAAGGCCCGAGATATGTTTCGGCCTGGTAACTGTCCATGATATAACTGGGCCCAAAGAGGCCCGGTTTACATTTCAGTCTGCTGAAGGCCCATCGACGACTAGTGAAAATTGAGGCCCAATACGCATTTCGGCCTGCTAAAGGCCCATGGTTTCATCTGGCTCGTAATAGGCCAGTACAATATTCAGCCTGTTAATGGCCCAACGCTACCTGGGCCAAACTAAGCGCTGGGTCCACAAAAGGCCCAACTAAAATATAGGCCGGTGTAAGTTGTGGGCCTCGCGCAAAGTGTGAAGGCCCCAATCATTCGGGCCCAAGAATGATGCAGGCCGGCCCAATTGTGGCCTGCTAAACACGAGGCCCGTTAGAGGCGAATGTTTCGGCCCGGTCGACTACATCTGATTTTTTCAGATAGCGAATGATGGCAGTAACTAGTAGGAATTAAGAACAAACCTACTCTATACAATAAAGAAACTATGACATAGTAACTAAGAATAAACCTACACTATACAATAAAGGATTTATGGTATATTACATCCACTGGGCATCGAAGTTCGCCACCAATGATCATAAAGCGCAACGAAGAAGCAGATTACAAAAACTGGGCACCATTGCAGCGTAACAAAATAATACTGAACCGAGACCACTTCCAAGACAGTTCAAGAAAGGTTAGCCTTGCGCGGGAACTGCTACGCAAGCTGCTGAGCAAGGCTGTGAGACCGGCCTAGCATTTCGGTCATAGCTTCCAGGTGTAGCTGTTTAGCGATGAGGTTCTCATTGGTGTTCTCCGCAATCTTTCTTAGAGATAGGACTTCAAGTCGAAGTTGAGTTGCAGAATGCCTTTCTGCTAGAACTTGGGACTGAAGAAGTCGAACTGATTCAGACAACGAATTCTGTGAGCTTGTCTGACTGCTAGTCTCAAGTAACTTGAACACTGCATCAAGACAAGACTTTGGGGTTGTCTCGCTATCTTCAAGATGTTTTGCCTTCTTTGCTGCAATATATGTTGGGTTTGTCGCACAGCCTTCAGCAGACTTGTACATGCCATCAGGCATATCACCCTGAAACAAAGCAGAGAGATGACAGGTTTTGCACGTGTATAAACAAAGATGATAATTGTGCTGTCAATTCCATCCAATATCAAATTAGAAAATAAAGAGTAAGTTCAAAATATCAATAGCATAATTTGGCATTGTTCATAATGTGGGGAGCTTCACCACACTACTGGATTACCATGTCAACATAACAAGTACAGATGAAGGGCAAAGAAAATCATTGTATCTATTTTGGTTAATGTGCATGGCATGTTGTTCATATCATCAGCCACATCAGTAAGATAAAACAGGAGATGACAAGGTGCAAACGTGGGCTGCTTCACCACACACTGGATTATAGATCCACAAAAACAAGCAAAAATATAGGGAGTATTGAGTAATATGCATGGTATGAATAAGGAATTTGGTTTTACAAGTAAAACTTCGAACTTACGGTTCTTGCGAACATGCATTTTGGTAGAAACAGCATACTAAACAGCAGTAAACGATAGGGAGTATGAGCAAATTAAACAGGAGTTGAGGATAAAGGCTTTAGAAGGACTGACTTACATTAACAGTTAACACCGGCTTTATAATGCCCTTCTCCATGTCAAGGGAAGGATAACTCAAGAATTTCAGCACATAATCTTCTTCATAAGCATTGCCTGTACTCTACATTTTGTAGAGAGTAATTATAGATATGATAATACTGGAAGGGATAAAGGATAATGAAGATAAGATGCAGATTGATGCTACATAATCAACTACCAATCCCTGGAAGTACAAGCATTACAGGACAAAATGTACTGACAAGAGCAATGGGCTACACTTCTGCACTGGCATTGTCTGTGTATTCTACTTTTTGGTAAGATTAAATATAGATCTGATCTTTTTTAGTAAATGGTGGGCGAGGGAGATAAGATGCAGAATCCTACACAATGAACCAATCCCTCTTCCCATAATACAAGTGTGTTTTAAACACTGGTGTACTGTACAAAACGTTCTTGTATTATGGGACAGAGGGAGTAGCTTTTAATGTAAGTAAAGTCATAGACGACGTTCAGTCCTTACAAGAGGACTGCAGAGCTAAACCTCTTCAAAAGCATTGGGTTGATTCTAAATTTATGTAAGAGTCCATACGGATCTTATAATGTCCACCTAATGGACGATAACGAGGCTAACATGTGCAGTGATGCTACATAATCAAACAGCTATGAAAGTAAGTATGGTCATACAGGGCAAGAGGTACTCACAAGAGCAATGCAGTGTGCAGTATAGTTGCGAGATTCTGTGGTCCCTTGAGAATGAATGTTCTTCTGCTAACAGTTTTCGTACAAGTGAGACGTTAAGGCAAATGCAGAAATGTAGTTCAAATTGTGATGTGATATCATAGATAGTACCTTACGCTGCAGCCGAGACCAATGTGTAACAAGATTATTCCAGTCACCGTCGGATAAATGTAGCACCGGAGACTTTACAGAAATTTCGTTTAGAGGCTTGCCATCGAAGTGCGCTTGCCTCAGGTAGGAACGATACTTCATCAACGAGTGCTTGAAAAGCGCAATCAACCCTTGCTCGTCTTCACAATCCAGTTTGGTCCTCGCCTATTTAAAAGAATGAAATCTTGTGTCTTCTGTCAGCAGAAACATATGCAGTAATGACCATGAATAACATTAGTACATTACTTACGCGTAAGTTGCGGAGGAAGACTAGAAATTGTTCTGTGTCTGCGGTATAATCTTTCCATGAAGGAAAGATGCGCACAAAGTTCCTGACAACAATATAAGCTTTGTCTTCTAAACTGGGAAGAAATGGAATAGGGGTCCTATTTGCTGCAATTGGGGCTCTCTCTGGTTCGAAAAGGGATTTGGCAACTGGATTTGGTGCACTCTTTGCTGGAATGGGGGTTTTGCGTCGTAGAGCTGGTGCTATGTCAACTGGCATAATCATAATGTTTGCTGCAGTTGGGGTCTGCTGAGTTGGGGCATTAGAAATGGCCAGTGTAGTAGGGCTAGAGTCTGCTAGAGTTGGGGTGTTTTGTGGGTCAAGTGATATTGCAACTACACCTAATGGGCTATTTGATTTATCAGGTGCCACTACCTTTTCCAAATACTTTGCTTGTGCTCCTCCACGATCAGCAATCACCCTCTTCCTTTTGAACGTCTGATACACAAGAACAACATTTGAATGGATAAATATGGTATTATGACAGATGGAATATGTACTGAAAATGGATAGGCAAGCCGTATTCACATACACGATGTGTAAACTAAGCTAATGGTAGTTCAAAAAAGTAGAAGCAATGCAAAGCATCAGTTGCAAGATATGTGCGACAAATATAACCTTGGAAAGTTAGAGACCTTGATGGGTGAATAAGATAGGGCATCTTCCTCTGACTCCTCCACTAGGGAGCTACATTGACTTAGGTCTCCCTCTAGCTCAGAATCACTGTTAGGATCATATTTTGAGCATGAATATGTAGGTGGAGAGCGTTTGCATTGCATTGCATCCAGACTTGATTTCAGTCCCTTAATGCCAAGTTTGACAGCCATGGCATTGTTCTGCTTTATTCTTTTCATGGGCGCAAGCTCATAATCATTATGATGCTGTTCAGAATCTGAGATTCATGAAAATATAAAGAGTAGTCAGATTATCTATGGAATGCATTGCGGATTCAACTTGAAGAGTGTCTCCCTATAAACCCCTGCATATGCAAAGTTCACCCCCCAACCGTGCTGACCAGACCACACACAGAAATACAAACCCCTTATGTCTCTATAACAAGCAGATACACATTTCAAAACTGAAGTAAACATTAGAATTATATGAAATTCATATTTGAACAAATAAACTACGGAATTATGAGTGGCATAATGTTTAGCTTCAAGGGTGGAGTGTTGGTAGTGCGACACAAAGCAAGTAGGCAGATTGTATTCCATGTAAAAGATCGAAGCCTATGTAAAAGTTGGAAATGACACTTTCTTTCTATACAATGCAGTGTTCGTTGCCCACACATGATTGAAGAGATCACATAGAGAAATACTATTCACTCATGTCTACGATTGCAGTATTTAGAAACAGGGTGGTCCACCCTAAAAGAATATTGACAACAAATATGACAAGGCAAGCATAGATGTAGTGAATCAATCATTTACTTGTGAGCTCACTAGGACAAGTATGCAGAATTGTAACTGCAGTAAGAGAACGTCAAAAATCTGAATCAAGAAGTTTGTCTAGCACTTATTGTTTGCAACTAATCGACGTGAATAATTGGATATTATATCGAATGAGTAAGAAAGACAAGTAAAATTTTCAACAAACCTAGCTTGTAGTAGTAATCTGGGTCAATGTCACTACGACCAACAATCCAAAATAACTACTGTCTGTTCCTAGGGCCGGAATTTTGAAAACCCTGTGAACTTTACAGGTACTAAAGATTACCGAAATACATCTAAACCATTAAGTGTAGGTAGCACTGAACACACAACAAACCCTAATGACAGTCCTGCCTAATGAGTAATGAATCAATTAGAAAAGGGGTGATGAGGAGTGGCTGCTGAGTGTTGAGGACTTATCTCAGGATAAATCGGGTTGGCTTAGTGGGTGCTGCACGCCTGAGCCCTGAACGGACTGGGAAGGTAGGCACGGCGGCGCTCCTGGGCAGCAGTGATGCTGTTGGGCCAGCGGCTCCTGACCTCCTGTTAGTCCGGGAGTCTCCTCCTAGAGTCATGCCGTCCGGGGACGGCAAGTCGCTGGCGAGGCGGGCGGCTGGGGGCGAGTAGAGATCGGAAGCGCGCAGCAGAACAGAGGGGAATCGGGGCCTGGGACGACCCAAAATCCGAGGGTGGGCCGGCCCACCGTGGGTACCCTGTAGAGATACACACCCGAGCGGCGAACATGCATTTTCGAAACTAATTTAGGAACATTTAGCTAACCAATTAAACAAATCTGTTTTAATAATATCATATTCGTATTTGAACAACTAAGCTTGTTTAACTTGATGGGTCGAGCAGTGCTATTATGACACGAAGCACGTATTCTGATTGTATAGTGATCATAAAAGGGGGAAACCGGAGAAATGATATTTAGCAGCCATTGTTTGCTTCGAACTAAGAACTAAATTCTAAGAGCTGAAAAGAAAGTAGAGTAACCAAGTTAAGATCTATTTTCTGGTTGAGATCAAAAAGTAGAGGAGATATGAAGTACCACCTCTCTTGCGGCGCCGTGTAGGCATCGGGGTGCGATGGCTGTCGGTGGCGTTGAAGCAGATCTGCGACAGTAGACGGGTGCATCGGGGGATAAGTCCCGTTGCGGTGGAAGAGAAGGTCGTGGGAGCGGCCCCGGGAAAGAGGACGACGGCACCGATGAAGCGACAGGACGTGATGCAAGGCTCTTGGTCCATCGCTGTGGATGAGAAACGTCCATCTCTAGCAGTGGACGACGCGGTCTTGGTAGGCACTCCGGCATGGTGGAGGACGGTGGCGATGGATGTGGTGGAGGACGGCGGCGATGGATGTGCTGGAGGACAGCGGTGATGGATGGGGGGGCGGACAGAGGCTGGTGTGGGGATGGTGTTCTAGCGCGGACGGTGTATGAATGGGAAAATGGAGGGAGAGTTATGGGCAACCATGTTTTTGGGACGCGTCTGTCTGGAATATGGTAAAGTTACGAACTTAGCCCCCGTTTAAAATTTGGACGTCTCGTCGGTTGGGGATACGACCGCAATCTCGCCAATACTTGCCCAGAGCAATTTCGGGCGAGCAGAGGGTGGTTGGAGCCCATGGTTGGCGCCCATGGTGTATGAACGGGGCTGACAGGTAGGGCGGTTGTGTCACGTCTGAGTGAAGTTACAAACCTGCCTCTATTGAAATTATTTGCCTACATCGATTTCGGTCGAGTCGAGTCTGTTTTGCCGCCCACCGTGTATGAATGGGGAAATGGAGGGAGAAACAGAGGTCTTCCGGACAAGCTTGAATCGAATGTGTTTTGCCGCCCATGTTTGGCGCCCACCGTGTCGGAATGGGCTCAGAGGCGTGTTGGGGAACGTAGCAGAAATTCAAAATTTTCTATGCATCACCAAGATCAATCTATGGAGTAATCTAGCAACGAGGGGAAGGGGAGTGCATCTACATACCATTGTAGATCGCGATGCGGAAGCATTGCAAGAACGCGGATGAAGGAGTCGTACTCGTAGCGATTCAGATCGCGGTTGATTCCGATCTAAGCGCCGAACCACGGCGCCTCCGCGTTCAACACACGTGCAGCCCGGTGACGTCTCCCACGCCTTGATCCAGCAAGGAGAGAGGGAGAGGTTAGGGAAGACTCCGTCCAGCAGCAGCACGACGGCGTGGTGGTGGTGGAGGAGCATGGCACTCCAGCAGGACTTCGCCAAGCACTGCGGGAGACGAGGAGGGAGAGGGGTAGGGCTGCGCCAAGAGAGAGATCATCTCGTGTGTTTGCAGCCCCAAATACCTCAAGTATATATAGGGGAAGGGGAGGGACTGCACCCCCATCTAGGGTTCCCTCCCTAGGGGTGGCGGCAGCCCCCAAAACCCATCTAGGGTGCGGCCAAGGGGAAAAGAGAGGGGGCGCCACTAGGGTGGGCCTTAAGGCCCATCTGGACCTAGGGTTTGCCCCCTCCCACTCTCCCTGCACCTTCGGCCTTAGTGGGGGGGCGCACCAGCCCACCTGGAGCTGGTCCCCTCCCACACTTGGCCCATGCAGCCTTCTGGGGCTGGTGGCCCCACCTGGTGGACCCCCGGGACCCTCCCGGTGGTCCCGGTACACTACCGATAGCACCCGAAACTTTTCCGGTGACCAAAATAGGACTTCCCATATATAAATCTTTACCTGCGGACCATTCCGGAACTCCTCGTGACGTCCGGGATCTCATCCGGGACTCCGAACAACATTCGGTAACCACGTATCTCTATTCCCTATAACCCTAGCGTCATCGAACCTTAAGTGTGTAGACCCTACGGGTTCGGGAACCATGCAGACATGACCGAGACGTTCTCCGGCCAATAACCAACAGCGGGATCTGGATACCCATGTTGGCTCCCACATGTTCCACGATGATCTCATCGGATGAACCACGATGTCGGGGATTCAATCAATCCCGTATACAATTCCCTTTGTCTATCGGTATGTTACTTGCCCGAGATTCGATCGTCGGTATCCCGATACCTTGTTCAATCTCGTTACCGGCAAGTCTCTTTACTCGTTCCGTAACTCACATCATCCCGTGATCAACTCCTTGGTCACATTGTGCACATTATGATGATGTCCTACCGAGTGGGCCCAGAGATACCTCTCCATTTACACGGAGTGACAAATCCCAGTCTCGATTCGTGCCAACCCAACAGACACTTTCGGAGATACCTGTAGTGCACCTTTATAGCCACCCAGTTACGTTGTGACGTTTGGTACACCCAAAGCATTCCTACGGTATCCGGGAGTTGCACAATCTCATGGTCTAAGGAAATGATACTTGACATTAGAAAAGCTCTGAGCAAACGAACTACACGATCTTGTGCTAGGCTTAGGATTGGGTCTTGTCCATCACATCATTCTCCTAATGATGTGATCCCGTTATCAACGACATCCAATGTCCATGGTCAGGAAACCGTAACCATCTATTGATCAACGAGCTAGTCAACTAGAGGCTTACTAGGGACATGGTGTTGTCTATGTATCCACACATGTATCTGAGTTCCCTATCAATACAATTCTAGCATGGATAATAAACGATTATCATGAACAAGGAAATATAATAATAAACAATTTATTATTGCCTCTAGGGCATATTTCCAACAGTCTCCCACTTGCACTAGAGTCAATAATCTAGTTCACATCACCATGTGATTAACACTCACAGGTCACATCACCATGTGACCAACATCTAAAGAGTTTACTAGAGTCAACAATCTAGTTCACATCACTATGTGATTAACACTCAATGAGTTCTGGTTTGATCATGTTATGCTTGTGAGAGAGGTTATTAGTCAACGGGTCTGAACCTTTCAGATCCGTGTGTGCTTTACGAATATCTATGTCATCTTGTGGATGCTACCACGCGCTACTTGGAGCCATTTCACATAACTGCTCTACTATACGAATCCGGTTTACTACTCAGAGTCATCCGGATTAGTGTCAAAGTTCGCATCGACGTAACCCTTTACGACGAACTCCTTTTCACCTCCATAATCGAGAAAATTCCTTAGTCCACTAGATACTAAGGATAAGTTCGACCGCTGTCATGTGATCCATTCTCGGATCACTATTGTACCCCTTGACCAACTCATGGAAAGGCACACTTCATGTGCGGTACACAGCATAGCATACTGTAGAGCCTACGTCTAAAGCATAGGGGACGACCTTCGTCATTTCTTTCTCTTCGGCTGTGGTCAGGTCTTGAGTCTTACTCAATACTCACACCTTGTAACGCAGCCAAGAACTCCTTCTTTGCTGATCTATTTTGAACTCTTTCAAAATCATGTCAAGGTGTGCGTTCTTTGAAAGTATCATCAGGCGTCTTGATCTGTCTCTATAGATTTTGATGCCCAATATGTAAGCAGCTTTATCCAGGTCTTCCTTTGAAAAACTCCTTTCAAACCACCCTGGATGCTTTCCAGAAATTTTACATCATTTCGGATCAACAATATGTCATTCACATATACTTATCAGAAATGTTGTAGCGCTCCCACTCACTTTATTGTAAATACAAGTTTCTAACAAACTTTGTATAAACCCAAAAACTTTGATCACTCCATCAAAGCGTATATTCTGACTCTGAGATGCTTGCTCTAGTCCATGGAAGGATCGCTGGAGCTAGCATACCTTTTAGCATCCTTAGGATCCACAAAACCTTTCTGATTGTATCACATACAACCTTTCCTTACGAAAACTGGTAAGGAAACTTGTTTTGACATCCATCTGCCAGATTTCATAAATGCAGCTAATGCTAACATGATTCCGACGGACTTAAGCATCGCTACGGATGAGAAAATCTCATCGTAGTCAACTCCTTGAACTTGTGAAAATTCTCTTTGCCACAAGTCGAGCTTCATAGACGGTAACATTACCGTCCATGTCCGTCTTCTTCTTAAAGATCCATTTATCTCAATGGCTTGCCGATCATCGGGCAAGTTCACCAAAGTCCATGCTTTGTTCTGATACATGGATCCTATCTCGGATTTCATGGCTTCTAACCATTTGCCGGAATATGGGCCCACCATCGCTTCTCCATAGCTCGTAGGTTCATTGTTGTCTAGCAACATGACTTCCAAGACAGGATCACGTACGACTCTGAAGTAGCACGCATCCTCGTCGTCCTACGAGGTTTGGTAGTGACTTGATCCGAAGTTTCATGATCACTATCATAAGCTTCCAGTTCAATTGGTGTAGGTGCCACAGGAACAACTTCCTGTGCCCTGCTACACACTAGTTGAAGTGACGGTTCAATAACCTTATCAAGTCTCCACCATCCTCCCACTCAATTCATTCGAGAGAAACTTTTCCTCGAGAAAGGACTCGTTCCAAGAAGCAATTACTTTTGCTTCCAGATCTGAAATATGAGGTATACCCAACTGTTTTGGGTATTCTATGAAGATGCATTTTATCCGCTTTGGGTTCGAGCTTATCAGCCTGAAACTTTTTCACATAAGCATCGCAGCCCCAAACTTTTAAGAAACGACAACTTAGGTTTCTCTAAATGGTGTCGTCTCAACGGAATTGCCTGGTGCCCCTTTTAAAGTGAATGCGGTTGTCTCTAATGCCTAACCCATAAACAATAGTGGTAATTCGATAAGAGACATCATGGTATGCACCATATCCAATAGGGTGCAGTTATGATGTTCGGACACACCATCACACTGTGGTGTTCCAGGCGGTTTTAATTGTGAAACACTTTCCACAATGTCTTAATTGTGTGCCAAACTCGTAACTCAGATACTCATCTCTATGATCATATCACAGACATTTTATCCTCTTGTCACGACGATCTTCAACTTCACTCTGAAATTACTTGAACCTTTCAATAATTCAGACTTGTGTTTCATCAAGTAAATATTCTCAGCATCTACTCAAATCATCTGTGAAGTAAGAACATATCGATATCCACTGCGTGCCTCAGCACTCATTGGACTGCACACATCAAATGTATTACTTCCAACAAGTTGCTCTCTTGTTCCATCTTACTGAAAATGAGGCCTTTCAGTCATCTTGCCCATGTGGTATGATTTGCATGTCTCAAGTGATTCAAAATCAAGTGAGTCCAAACGATCCATCTGCATGGAGTTTCTTCATGCATATATACCAATAGACATGGTTCGCATGTCTCAATCTTTTCAAAAATGAGTGAGTCCAAAGATCCATCTACATGGAGCTTCTTCATGCGTTCTATACCAATATGACTCAAATGGCAGTGCCACAAGTATGTGGTACTATCATTACTATTTTATATCTTTTGGCACGAACATGTGTATCACTGCGATCGAGATTCATTTTAGGTGCAAGACCATTGAAGGTATTATTCAAATAAACAGAGTAACCATTATTCTCCTTAAATGAATAACCGTATTGCGATAAACATAATCCAATCATGTTTATGCTCAACGCAAACACCAAATAACAATTATTTAGGTTTAACACCAATCTCGATGGTAGAGGGAGCATGCGATGCTTGATCACATCAACCTTGGAAACACTTCCAACACATATCGTCATCTCACCTTTAGCTAGTCTCCGTTTATTCCGCAGCTTTTATTTCGAGTTACTAACACTTAGCAACCGAACTGGTATCTAATACCCTGGTGCTGCTAGGAGTACTAGTAAAGTACACATTCATATAATGTATATCCAATATACTTCTGTCGACCTTGCCTGCCTTCCCATCTACCAAGTATCTAGGGTAGTTATGCTTTAGTGACCGTTCCCCTCATTACAGAAGCACTTAGTCTCGGGTTTGGGTTCAACCTTGGGATTCTTCACTAGAGCAGCAAATGATTTGCTGTTTCATGAAGTATCCCTTTTGCCCTTGCCCTTCTAGAAACTAGTGGTTTTACTAACCATCAACAATTGATGCTCCTTCTTGATTTCTACTTTCGCGGTGTCAAACATCGCGAGTTGCTCAAGGATCATCATGTCTATCCCTGATATGTTATAGTTCATCACGAAGCTCTAATAGCTTGGTGGCAGTGACTATGGAGAACCATCACTATCTCATCTGGAAGATTAACTCCCACTCGATTCAAGCGATTGTGGCACTCAGACAATCTGAGCACATGCTCAATGATTGAGCTTTTCTCCCTAGTTTGCAGGCTTAAGAAACTTGTCAGAGGTCTCATACCCCTTGACGTGGGCACTAGTCTGAAATCCCAATTTCAGTCTTCGGAACATCTCATATGTTCTATGACGTTTCAAAACGTCTTTGGTGCCACAATTCTAAACCGTTAGCATTACGCACTGAACTATCATGTAGTCATCAAAACGTGTAAGCCAGATGTTTCGCAACATCTACAGACGACGCTAAGGTTCCACACACCAAGCGGTGCATTAAGGACATAAGCCTTCTGTGTAGCAATGAGGACAATCCTCATTTCACGGACCCCGTACGCATAATTGCTACTATCAACTTTCAACTAAATTTTCTCTAGGAACATACCTTAAACAGTAGAACTAAAGCGTAAGCTATGACATAATTTGCAAAGACCTTTTGACTATGTTCATGATAATTAAGTTCAACTGATTATTGAACTCCCACTCAGATAGACATCCCTCTAGTCATCTAAGTGATACATGATCCGAGTCAAACTAGGCCGTGTCCGATCATCACGTGAGACGGACTAGTCATCATCGGTGAACATCTCCATGTTGATCGCATCTACTATACGACTCATGTTCGACCTTTCGATCTCTTGCGTTCCGAGGCCATGTCTGTACATGCTAGGCTCGTCAAGTCAACCTAAGTGTTTCGCATGTGTTCCGAGGCCATGTCTGTACATGCTAGGCTCGTCAACACCCGTTGTATTCGAACGTTAGAATCTATCACACCCGATCATCACGTGGTGCTTTGAAACAACGAACCTTCGCAACGGTGCACAGTTAGGGGGAACACGTCTCTTGAAATTTTAGTGAGGGATCATCTTATTTATGCTACCGTCGTTCTAAGCAAATAAGATGTAAACATGATAAACATCACATGCAAATCATAAAGTGACGTGATATGGCCAATATCATCTTGCGCCTTTTGATCTCCATCTTCGAGGCGCGGCATGATCACCTTCGTCACCGGCATGACACCATGATCTCCATCATCATGATCTCCATCATCGTGTCTTCATGAAGTTGTCTCGCCAACTATTACTTCTACTACTATGGCTAACGGTTAGCAATAAAGTAAAGTAATTACATGGCGTTATTCATTGACACGCAGGTCATACAATAAATTAAGACAACTCATATGGCTCCTGCCGGTTGTCATACTCATCGACATGCATGTCGTGATTCCTATTACAAGAACATGATCAATCTCATACATCACATATATCATTCATCACATCCTTTTGGCCATATCACATCACATAACATACCTTGCAAAAACAAGTTAGACGTCCTCTAATTGTTGTTGCATGTTTTACGTGGTTGCTATGGGATTCTAGCAAGAACGTTTCTTACCTACGCAAAAGCCACAACGTGATATGCCAATTTCTATTTAACCTTCATAAGGACCCTTTTCATCGAATCCGATCCGACTAAAGTGGGAGAGACAGACACCCGCTAGCCACCTTATGCAACTAGTGCATGTCAGTCGGTGGAACCTGTCTCACGTAAGTGTACGTGTAAGGTCGGTCCGGGCCGCTTCATCCCATGATGCCGCCGAATCAAAATAAGACTAGTAACGGCAAGTAAATTGACAAAATTGACGCCCACAACTACTTTGTGTTCTACTCGTGCATAGAACGCGGATGAAGGAGTCGTACTCATAGCGATTCAGATCGCGGTTGATTCCGATCTAAGCGCCGAACCACGGCGCCTCCGCGTTCAACACACGTGCAGCCCGGTGACGTCTCCCACGCCTTGATCCAGCAAGGAGAGAGGGAGAGGTTAGGGAAGACTCCGTCCAGCAGCAGCATGACGGCGTGGTGGTGGTGGAGGAGCGTGGCACTCCAGCAGGGCTTCGCCAAGCACTGCGGGAGACAAGGAGGGAGAGGGGTAGGGCTGCGCCAAGAGAGAGATCATCTCGTGTGTTTGCAGCCCCAAATACCTCAAGTATATATAGGGGAAGGGGAGGGGCTGCGCCCCCATCTAGGGTTCCCTCCCCAGGGGTGGCGGCAGCCCCCAAAACCCATCTAGGGTGCGGCCAAGGGGAAACGAGAGGGGGGCGCCACTAGGGTGGGCCTTAAGGCCCATCTGGACCTAGGGTTTGCCCCCTCCCACTCTCCCTGCGCCTTGGGCCTTGGTGGGGGGGCGCACCAGCCCACCTGGAGCTGGTCCCCTCCCACACTTGGCCCATGCAGCCTTCTGGGGCTGGTGGCCCCACCTGGTGGACCCCCGGGACCCTCCCGGTGGTCACGGTACATTACCGATAGCACCCGAAACTTTTCCGGTGACCAAAACAGGACTTCCCATATATAAATCTTTACCTCCGGACCATTCCGGAACTCCTCGTGACGTCCGGGATCTCATCCGGGACTCCGAACAACATTCGGTAACCACGTATCTCTATTCCCTATAACCCTAGCGTCATCGAACCTTAAGTGTGTAGACCCTACGGGTTCGGGAACCATGCAGACATGACCGAGACATTCTCCCGCCAATAACCAACAGCGGGATCTGGATACCCATGGTGGCTCCCACATGTTCCACGATGATCTCATCGGATGAACCACGATGTCGGGGATTCAATCAATCCCGTATACAATTCCCTTTGTCTATCGGTATGTTACTTGCCCGAGATTCGATCGTCGGTATCCCGATACCTTGTTCAATCTCGTTACCGGCAAGTCTCTTTACTCGTTCCGTAACTCACATCATCCCGTGATCAACTCCTTGGTCACATTGTGCACATTATGATGATGTCCTACCGAGTGGGCCCAGAGATACCTCTCCGTTTACATGGAGTGACAAATCCCAGTCTCGATTCATGCCAACCCAACAGACACTTTCGGAGATACCTGTAGTGCACCTTTATAGCCACCCAGTTACGTTGTGACGTTTGGTACACCCAAAGCATTCCTACGGTATCCGGGAGTTGCACAATCTCATGGTCTAAGGAAATGATACTTGACATTAGAAAAGCTCTGAGCAAACGAACTACACGATCTTGTGCTAGGCTTAGGATTGGGTCTTGTCCATCACATCATTCTCCTAATGACGTGATCCCGATATCAACGACATCCAATGTCCATGGTCAGGAAACCGTAACCATCTATTGATCAACGAGCTAGTCAACTAGAGGCTTACTAGGGACATGGTGTTGTCTATGTATCCACACATGTATCTGAGTTTCCTATCAATACAATTCTAGCATGGATAATAAACGATTATCATGAACAAGGAAATATAATAATAACCAATTTATTATTGCCTCTAGGGCATATTTCCAACAAGGCGGTCGTGTCATGTCTTATTGAAGTTACTATCCTACCCCTATTTAGAGCAGTGCAAATCGGGCCGATTGATTGTCCGTGTAATGGGTAGACGGTAATTTCCATCTCCCAAACACTTGGCTTCGGGCAGCCGACGTGGGAGTGGACATTTTGCCGCTTCTTTCAAATTTTGGGACAATAATCATCCATGTTTACCCTGGCAACTAAATTCGAATCCATTTTGTATTCCTATACGAATCTTTATAAATCATTCTATGTGTTTTTATATATCTTCAAAAGGATGACAAACATGTATTCCACTGTCATATATGAATATGGTTTACAAATGCCGATACTCAAATTCAGAAGCTAGAATCCAGTTTAAGGTGAATTCGAATATTTGGAACACTTCATGTCCAACTCAAATGTCACACGCAGCATAATGTGTACTCCCATTTAGATATGTACACAAGCGATGTATCAAGATTCAAATATCGAGTGAATCAACCAAGAATGTACAGAACTAACAGACATATAAACACTTATAGAGTATATGGATCAATAATATCAACTAACATACATAAATTAGGCCGTTGTACTTTTCTTTGCTACAATAGCATCCTTTTTTTAGCCAAGCTACTACAGCATCTTGGCCCTTTCTGATGCGTGCCACTTATGGTCCATCTATACTACTATTATTGTTGAATGCACATTCAGCCCGATTGACATATTTGTAGGTATGGCATAGCAATCAAAATGAAATGTCTCCGAGTCTTATCAATTAATACAGACTTGTGCTCAAATAAAATTACAAACCAAAAAACAAAAAACAATTATTACATGATCTCTAAAACAAATGGTTTGATTGATTACATGAACAAACAACACAAAGGTTATTCAACAATGGAAAGAACATTTCACCTATGATTTACCAAGTGGGAATTTAATTTCCTTTTTTCCTTCAGGACCTTAACAATGTGGTCAGTCTCAGCTTGCTTCGTTTTGAAATCCACCAAATATTTAATGGTTGTCTTGAGTACTGCTACTGATTGTGCTGTTTGCTTCCTCAACATGTCAACTTCATCTCTAAGTGCAGAAGCAGAATCTCTTTCTACCACTAGTTTAGCCTCTAGAGCATCAGCAGTTGGCAATTCATAATGCACGATTGGGCCGGTGCCACTACTGTGGGATGATACAACGTCCATGGGGACCTCGCTCTTTGATCTTGGGCGAACCTGTTTTGCCATTAAAGTTCCAATTGGATTCAGAAAAGTTGAAGTTAGCAAAACATCTCAACTGGGAGTTATAACAGCAAACCAGTTAAACAAACAAGGAATTAAAGAGTTTCAATTCGATGCTGAAAAGTAGTTATTAACATCATTGTAACCCGTTGTTGCAGCAGCAAAGCAGTTAAACAAACAAGTAGCTATTTAAGTTCGGGCAAACAGGTAATTCTTAAGAGTAAGTATCAAACACAAAGATAGGTGCAGTCTATAATAGGATTAACAGGCTGTGGCATTATGTGATCAGTAGCAAACTAAATTAAGCCAAGCAACGTAGAACAATTTTGCAATAAGTGGCTAACTAAAATTCCGAGAAGCAGGTAACTGAACATACGCTAGTTCTTTGTACAGGCACACTGCAACTTCTTTTTCGCTTACAAGGTTGTACGAAGGAGTCCATGGCATCAATTGCTTGGATACGCAGTCCCAATACTTCTTTCTTCCCACACTGCATTGGTAAGTCGAATGGTTAATCTGGTAAGATGGTGCGTCCTTGATATGTTATATGAGGACGTGTAGTCAGACTAGTTGTAGCCACACACATCATACTGGCTTTTACTGTATATTTCATGCGATTACTTTTGGCATATCGAGATCTAAGCAATCTACAATAGGATAAAAAGACTGGCATCCTTCACATTATTGGCGAACTCAGTTCATAGAAACAAGCAATTCAACCATTCTGTGGGTAAATCAAAAGCGCCACTGGAATATTTTTCACTACCCCTATCATACACGCAAAAAGGGGCGACGCCACCATAGGGGCTGGTATGGGCGGCCGCCTCGAGTGGCTCGAAAGTGTGCACCTAGTTTGAGTCGTCCAGGTTGGCCCAGGCTAGTGTTGTTCGTCCCAACGCACGAGCAGGCAATGTAAAAAATGAAGAAAAATGTTTCAATTTGGATAGGCCAATAACATAAGTGCAAGGCAGGCCCTATAGCAGGCTCGCGGCCCAAACGAGCGCCTCCCATATCGATCGACAGCAGGAAAAATCCCAATTCATCCGCTCCAGCCTCCAGCCTGGTTCGCTCCTAACCTAGCCGCCGCTGGACAGACCGACACAACACTTCCTCGCGCCCTCGTTGGAGGGCGGTCGCCGGGCTTCAAGCGAACGGAAGGACAAGAAGATGAAGATCCAACCCTGGGTGTAGCCTATGTGGGAGGCAGCGGCGGCAGCACGGGCATGGCATCGAGCTTGCGCAAACGGACAGTCACAGCTTGCAAGAGCATACGCAACGAGCAGGTACATCACAGCCCTGATTATATCTAATTCAACTCTTCAATTTCTGGCCAATAGTTAAACCTGATGGTGTTGTAAAACTGCTTGTATGTAGGGAATCTATGGTAAAATGAAACCAATTTCTACTTATTTTATAACTCCCCCAATCAATACTAAACTGACTGAATCTGATGTATCTAATCAAGTTTCCGCTGCAAACATCCAAGCTCATGTTGTTCTTGAGCCTGAAGTGTCTAATGAACATACTGCTAATGAAGGATTTGATGCAAACATTTTACATGCTCCTGGTGATGAACATATAGTGTCTAATGAGGCATCTAATGCAAGCATTTTGCAAGCTCCCATTGAAGGATTTAGTGTCTAATGATGATCTGCTATGTTGAGAGAGACATAGAGATTTGCAGGCATTGATGACAAGCAAATTATAGTGCATTTTCATGGCTTGAGGAAACGTCGAGGCCATCTACCAGAAAGTCCCCGTATCATGACAACGTAGCATAAATACTTTTCTAATCTGTTGTTTGAAACTATTGGCATACTTGTGCAGGATAGATATATTGATATGCAGTTTGTGCACTGGTTATAGGTGCAATTACACTTTGATATTTTCAGCCAGAGAAAGAATAATTCAAGCAGGTACAGACCATGTTTGTAGTCCTTCTACACCATGTTGCATTTTGTGTTTTTTGGTGCTTGCATCATTTAGTGTTTATAATCTTAACTACTTTGGATCATTAGCTGGTTTTCAGAGTGCATGTAGCTTCACATTTCTCAAGTTATGTTGATTTCCGGAGTGCAAGTGCCTTCGTATTTTTTAAGTTAAATGTTCGCCCCTGGTAACTTGAATACGTGGATCCGCCACTGCACACAATTCACACACAAATGCCAGTATGAATTAAATGAAATGCAGGGACTTACGCTAGCTCGTTGTATAGGCTCACTGCAGCTCTGCTTGCGCTCGGGATGTTCCATGTACAAGTCCATGTTACCACTTGCTTGGATGTGCAGGCCTTGTGCTTCTTGCATCCCCCTCTGCATTTTTGACACGACGAATGGCTGATCAAATAAGAGGAATCGACCTTGCTGTTGTACCGGAGGGCGGATACTTACAAGGTTATACGGGTGTGCAGGATGTGTACCCGATCCCGTAGCACCGTCATGCTTCGCTAAAAAATGGATTTTCTTGTTTCAGATGATATCTCCAGAAGAAATAAGAGTTAAAGTCAGAGTTGGATAGGCGTGTAAGCTAAGAGAGCAGTGAAAGGATATCCAAACATCGTTGGAACAGTGCACAAGGGAGTGATGTGTGGATACCTAGTTCGGGCCGGCGTTTGGATACCTAGCTAGAGTGCGGGTCACTTCAGAGCCGTTGAGGGTGATGCGCTGGCGTTGGCTGGCCGCGCACGGATGCAGATCTTGAGTGGTAGTGGAGCGCTACGATGCAGTGGACATGACCGTTGGTGAAGCCCCAGCGGCCTCGGGGGCCGGAGGCGCGACGATGTGCTCGGTGAAGTAGCCCCGGTGAGCTGGGAGACGGCGTCGGTGAAGCGCACCTGATGCGGTGGAAGTCGGTGTCTGTGAGGCACGTCGGTTGCGGCGGCCGATGTTGTCGGTGGACCACCCGGTGCGGTGGACGAGGGCGTAGATGAGGTAGCTCCGGTGCGGTGGTGAAGCGCGACCGTCGTCTTCATCGCCGTCGTCTGGCACATAGGTGGGGAAAGAGACGAGACGAGGGGCGATTTGAACTTTGCTTGGGTTGGCGGCGAATTAGGGATTTGAGCAATCTGGGCGCGGAAGGGGAAGGTGGAGAAGGGAGATTTTGCAGGGCTGGAATTGGGGCCGCCAGATATTTCAATCCGAAACGTGGAAGCGCGAACTTATTTTGCCGTCGTCCTTTTTGGGGGGGGAGTGAGGGAGGGAGTGGGTGGCTGGGTGCTACGCGTCCATCCGACACACGCGACCACCACGACACGACCCTGGTGCACCTACATTTTAGAATGCAAACGAATCTTCTTTCATTTGCAAACGAATATGTATGTATTACCATGCCCGTGTTTTCCTTGCAATAATTAGTCATTCGAAACGAGATACTATAAATTAATTAATGAGGAGTTATTTGAAAAAAAATCGAAATGGTATCCACGCTAACGTGGATTAGAGTGTGTGTCACATCATTAGTTATTTGAATTAGAGTGTGTGTCACATAGCAATCTCCAATTCTAAGGTGGATTTCGCATTTCACTGTATCCACGCTACTTTTTTAATACAAATTCATATGTATATGATGAACAGCATGGTAGTGAGAAAACTTTTGGATGGATTCAAACATATGACCTACAAAATAGCACAACAAATCGAGTCAATGTCAACTTTTCGAAACCTAGTATGGCACGAATTCGAAATAATTACCCATATGCATGGTCCTCAGTTCAAATCTTACAATGTACACCGAATTGAAACATCGATATTAAGTCTCATACTATATACATTCAAATGTTGTTTTTAGCCCCCCCCCCCCCCCCCCGCACACACGGTACATACTTCCTGTATCGGTCAATCTTCCTCTCCTAACCACCTTAGGAAGCTATCTGTTTCCATCACACATCCATTCTTTCTCTCCATGTTTCGATCTCTAACTCTCTCAACTACACAACCCCCTTTTTCCACTTTGTTACGAAATGTATTTACCTCACACACCCGCCATTGCACCCCATGCTAAGCTCTCTCTCTCTCCCTCTCCCTCTCACCCTCTCGCGCTAAATACATGCATTGCCTATCTAGCCCCCCAACCTCTCGTGCGCACGCACACACGTTGTCTATCTAGGTCACTCCCTCAAGACTGTCTCACTCTTTCTTCCGCATGGCGGGCCACACTCGCTCAATCTCGCTCTCTTTATCTGAGCCTCGTTTAACCTTGTTTTCTTTCACACACAAATGATATATCTCCCTGTTCGGGCCTCGATCGACACACTCTATACTCTCTCACACAGATTGTCTATCTAGGTCAGTCCATCGAAGCCGCCCCCACTCTTTCGACCTCATGGCGGGCCACGCTCGCTCTCTCTCTCTCTCCCTCTCTCTCTCTCTCTCTCTCTCTCTCTTTGTATGTCTCGATTGACCTCACTCTTTCTCGGACAAAAACGATATATCACCATGTTTGAGCCCAATTCGACTTATTCACATTGTATACTCTCTCACGCACATTGTCTATCCTGGTCACTATCTCCAACCCGTCTCACTCTTTCGATCGCACGACGACCCTATGTGATCGATCGACCTTGCTTCCTCCCATGCACAAAATATATCTACACGTCTGTGACTAGATCATCTCTCAAGCCCTATCTTACAACCCTCACCCTTGCCAAAAGCTCAATCGGACAATATCTCTCCAGAGCATATATATTTGTTCTGAATGTCGGACCACACTCACTTTGTCTCTCTATCGATATGTCTCTCGATTGACCTCGCTTTCTCACGCCGTATCTTCCACACATTGAAGCTACCTCTCCATCCCTCGCAAAGCCGGAGCTATTTACATTGCGAGGGGCACTCCAACCTTGGATTAATTTGTGTAGGCATTTATTCTGGTCGGTTTAGATTATATTTTCGTAGCATTCGGCCCACAACTACTCGAAACACCGTTGCAACCCCCGCAACTCCCCTACTTGATTTCCCTCTGGCTCGGTCATCGCTCTCTCGCACGTCCTTTCTCGGCTTCAACGTCGCACCATGGTATTATTGCAAAAAAAACTCTGTTGTTCTCTTTAATTATTATAAATAAGCTACAAAACTACACATCGATAGTCCACTTTGAATGGAACAAATTTGAACCCACAAATTAAAGTAATACAAACTACACACCGAGGGGCCCACATGTCATGAAACAAATTTGGACCCATATACAAATTAAAAAATACGAGGATCGAACATGCGACCAGGTCCTTCAAGCCGCACGTCAATAGGCAACATGCGTAGAACAACAATGTTTGTTGTACCTCCATTTGTTCACATAATGTTTTTATATTACCACAGCTAGCCTATTTAATTGATAACATGTGATATTATTTTTAGTACTATTCGCCTTCACTTACTGGTGGGTTCCATGTGTTCTCTCTCTCTCTCTCTTCCCCTTCTGCGTTTAGACGCACGAGCATACACGAAGAACTCGCGGGTGATGTTGCCGTTGACCATGTCTGGACGCATTCATAAGTTACGGCACCAGTTTCTCGTGCTAGCAGCACTAGTCAGTGTGTACGTGCAATGCACGTTAATTTGGAAGTATATTAAGTGCATGCAGATATTAAGTTGGATATTATTTGCATGTTATTATGTGATTAGCCTATTTTTGGCATGAAATTAACTACACGCTAAACGTGTTGAGCGCTCGACATTGAAGAAGTCTAGGTCGTTGGATGACAAGGAATACATGTGGCTTGATGACGTTTTATATTTAATTTGATACGGCTCTAGCAGAACATTCAATCGATCAAACCATAGATTTCGTTCAGTCTGACTCCAACTTTAAATTATACGACAATCGATCTAAAATAAATAGAAATGATAAACGTTCGGATTTTAAGCATGGCAATCCGAAAGTTTTTCATGGCAAATTTAGATTACGCGGCGACGTCGGGGGCGTCTTGCGGTGGGAAGCGGCTCCTCTATCGTGCTCTGTGTGTCCTCGGGCCACTGACCGACGGCGACGGCGGCGTCTTGCGCCGTCGTTGGCGTACTCCTGGACGTTGGCCCTAGCTTCAAGTAAGGCCACAATGTTCTGGACTTCGGTCTCCAGGAGTGAGTCAACTGGCGGGAGGAGGCGACTGGCGTTGGTGCAAGGAAGCGGTCGACGGCGGCCATCCATGCCGCTGAGGGGGGCACTGGCACCCGCGCGGGGACAGGAGATGTCAACGGTGCGGCGGAGACATTCGTGTGCACGGGCACCAGCACGGGCACGCACGTCAGTGCACGCGCAGGCGCATGCGCTGGCAGGTGCACGGGCACTGGCACGGGCGGGCGCGCCAGTGCACGCGCAGGCGCATGCGCTGGCAGGTGCACGGGCACTGGCACGGGCGTGCGCGCCAGTGCACGCGCAGGCGCATGCACTGGCAGGTGCACGGGCGCATGAAAGTCGGCGGGGACCTCGTGGAACCCCGTGGCATCAAGCTCGGCGACAATGTGCGGCTCCCAGCACATCAATGCCACGGGGATGGGTGCTGGCGCAGTCGGGGCGATGGGAGCCGGAACGGGAGCGGGGACAGGCGCGGTGTCTTCCCGCAAGGCCAGTTCAAGCTCGTCCCAAAGCGTCTTATGTTCTTGAGACTCCGGCTGGGTTTCTTCCTCAGGAAATTGGAAGACTAAGGGCAGACCATCGTGATGCGGCATGGCATACGTTTAGGTCAGGCTGGTTGGAGGTAGACAACAGGAGAATCGGAGAGGAAGAGAGAAGATTGTAGCGATACCGGGTAGTGCGGGGTTGATTTTAAACTGCGGCGCCGGCGACATTAAAAGTGGGAGCAGTTGGGACGAAGGTGGGCGGCGGAGCTTGGTCAAAGGGCTCGCCTCCTGGTGAGCCTGCACAGCGGTCTGCTCGCATGCCTCCCTGTCAACCGGCACAGCAGTCTGCTCGCACGCCTCCCGTCGTCTCACACGCTTGCTCGGACGGCGCCTGCCGATGCGAAGCGGGACTCGTGGCGGCACGTAAACGCCCACGGTTTCAATAGTGAAAGCGTTCGCCTTAACGTGACAGGTCTTTGTTCCAAAATACCTTGGCTCTTCATTTGTGCAACTTGTCATAAGCAGCTTGTCTCAAATTGAAGAAAAAAATTATGAAGTAATATTTGTGCCATATCACGTGACCATGCTCAGTTGCAAGAATTTATGGTCACTTTTTTTTGAACACAACGTTGTCTAGTTACTAAAGCATCCCTCTGTTGTTCATCGGTAGTCATTATGGACCGGGGACATGAGGGGAATTTCCTAGGGCTGGAATTCTGGCCGCCAGATATTTTGACTCGAAACGCGGAGGCTCGACTGGTTGGGGTTGCCTAGTGTGCGTACCACGCACGCCACCAGAAGGACACGAGCCCGGTTTTTTTATTTTTTATTTTTTTAGGATCAACACGAGCCAAGGTCTGGCTGGTACGCCGTTGGGTCCTACCATTCGAGAATACGAAAGGAACCTTTTAAGTTGCCGAACAAATCTATGTGTATTACAATGCCCGTATTTTCCTTGCAAATACTAATCTCAACGTGGTAATTGATTTATGACGAGTTATTGAATTAGAGTGAGTTTGTGATATAGTGATCTCAACGTGGATTTCACATTTCATGGTATCCCTGCTAAGTTTTTCAATGCAAATTCAAAATTAAAAGATGAACAATATGGAGGTGAGAAAACTTTGTATGTATCAAGCATATGACCACACACACACACCCACACACGAACACAACAACAATCCAATAAGTATAGTGCATCTATTTTTCCAAACAATGCATGTATGACACGAATTCAAAAATACTCCTTCTGTTCCTAAATATTAGTCTTTTAGAGATTTCAACAAGCGACTACATACGGAGCAAAATGAGTGAATCTACACTCTAAAATATGTCTATATACATCCGTATGTGCCACTCCACTTGAAATCTCTAAAAAGACTAATATTTAGGAACGAAGGGAGTAAAATGTAAGACATGCATGGTCCTCAATTCAATATTTAAAATGAACATGAAACTGAAACATGAATATTAAGTCTAGTACTACAGTACATGCAAATGTTGTGTTTAATTAGGCGGAGCTATGATTGTCGGGGGTCACCCCCTCGACCTTAGATAAAATTTTGAAGCTCTGTTTAGATTATATTTGTCCCCACCCTCCCAACCACCGATTGGTTGTGCACCCCCACCCCTCCTCCCCGGGAGAATATCATGTGCTTTGTGAAAGTCCAATTAAGCGTCTTGATCTATCTCTATAGATCTTGATGCCCAATATATACGCAGCCTCACCGAGTTCTTTCATTGAAAAACTCTTATTCAAGTATCCCTTTATGCTATTCAGATCAGCAATATCTCATCCAAATATAATATTAGAAATGCTACAGAGCTCCCACTCACTTTCTTGTAAAAACAGGCTTCTCCAAAAGTCTGTACAAAACCAAATGCTTTGATCACACTATCAAAGTGTTTATTCCAACTCCGAGAAGCTTGCACCAGTCCATAAATAGATCGCTGGAGCTTGCACACTTTGTTAGCTCCCTTTGGATTGACAAAACCTTCCGGTTGCATCATATACAACTCTTCTTCCAGAAATCCATTCAGGAATGCAGTTTTGACATCCATTTGCCAAATTTCATAATCATAAAATGCGGCAATTGCTAACATGATTCGGACAGACTTAAGCATCGCTACGGGTGAGAAGGTCTCATCGTAGTCAATCCCTTGAACTTGTCGAAAACCTTTTGCAACAAGTCGAGCTTTATAGACAGTAACATTACCGTGAGCGTCAGTCTTCTTCTTGAAGATCCATTTATTCTCAATTGCTTGCCGATCATCGGGCAAGTCAACCAAAGTCCACACTTTGTTCTCATACATGGATCCCATCTCAGATTTCATGGCCTCAAGCCATTTCGCGGAATCTGGGCTCACCATCGCTTCTTCATAGTTCGTAGGTTCGTCATGGTCTAGTAGCATAACCTCCATAACAGGATTACCGTGCCACTCTGGTGCGGATCTTACTCTGGTTGACCTACGAGGTTCAGTAACAACTTGATCTGAAGTTCCATGATCATCATCATTAACCTCCTCACTAATTGGTGTAGGCGTCGCAGAAACCGGTTTCCGCGATGAACTACTTTCCAATAAGGGAGCAGGTACAATTACCTCATCAAGTTCTACTTTCCTCCCACTCACTTCTTTCGAGAGAAACCCCTTCTCCAGAAAGATTCTGAATTTAGCAACAAAAGTCTTGCCTTCGGATCTGTGATAGAAGGTGTACCCAACAGTCTCCTTTGGGTATCCTATGAAGACACATTTCTCCGATTTGGGTTCGAGCTTATCAGGTTGAAGCTTTTTCACATAAGCATCGCAGCCCCAAACTTTAAGAAACGACGACTTTGGTTTCTTGCCAAACCACAGTTCATAAGGCGTCGTCTCAACGGATTTTGATGGTGCCCTATTTAAAATGAATGCGGCCGTCTCTAAAGCATAACCCCAAAACGATGGCGGTAAATCAGTAAGAGACATCATAGATCGCACCATATCTAGTAGAGTATGATTACGACGTTCGGACACACCATTACACTGTGGTGTTCCAGGTGGCGTGAGTTGCGAAACTATTCCGCATTGTTTCAAATGAAGACCAAACTCATAACTCAAATATTCTCCTCCACGATCAGATCGTAAAAACTTTATTTTCTTGTTACGATGATTTTCAACTTCACTCTGAAATTCTTTGAACTTTTCAAATGTTTCAGGCTTATGTTTCATTAAGTAGATATACCCATATCTGCTTAAATCATCTGTGAAGGTGAGAAAATAACGATATCCGCCACGAGCCTCAACATTCATTGGACCACATACATTTATATGTATGATTTCCAACAAATCTGTTGCTCTCTCCATAGTTCCGGAGAACGGCGTTTTAGTCATCTTGCCCATGAGGCATGGTTCGCAAGTACCAAGTGATTCATAATCAAGTGGTTCCAAAAGTCCATCAGTATGGAGTTTCTTCATGCGCTTTACACCGATATGACCTAAACGGCAGTGCCACAAATAAGTTGCACTATCATTATCAACTCTGCATCTTTCGGCTTCAATATTATGCATATGTGTATCACTACTATTGAGATTCAACAAAAATAGACCACTCTTCAAGGGTGCATGACCATAAAAGATATTATTCATATAAATAGAACAACCATTATTCTTTGATTTAAATGAATAACCGTCTTGCATCCAACAAGATCCGGATATAATGTTCATGCTTAACGCTGGCACCCAATAACAATTATTTAGGTCTAAAACTAATCCCGAAGGTAGATGTAGAGGTAGTGTGCCGACCGCGATCACATTGACTTTGGAACCATTTCCCACGCGCATCGTCACCTCGTCCTTAGCCAATCTTCGCTTAATCCGTAGCCCCTGTTTCGAGTTACAAATATTAGCAACAGAACCAGTATCAAATGCCCAGGTGCTACTGCGAGCATTAGTAAGGTATACATCAATAACATGTATATCACATATACCTTTGTTCACCTTGCCATCCTTCTTATCCTCCAAATACTTGGGGCAGTTCCGCTTCCAGTGACTAGTCTGCTTGCAGTAGAAGCACTCAGTCTCAGGCTTAGGTCCAGACTTGGGTTTCTTCTCCTGAACAGCAACTTGCTTGCTGTTCTTCTTGAAGTTCCCCTTCTTCTTCCCTTTGCCCTTTTTCTTGAAACTGGTGGTCTTATTGACCATCAATACTTGATGCTCCTTTTTGATTTCTACCTCCGCAGCCTTTAGCATTGCGAAGAGCTCGGGAATCGTCTTATCCATCCCTTGCATGTTATAGTTCATCACGAAGCTCTTGTAGCTTGGTGGCAGTGATTGGAGAATTCTGTCAATGACGCTATCATCTGGAAGATTAACTCCCAGTTGAATCAAGTGATTATTATACCCAGACATTTTGAGTATATGCTCACTGACAGAACTATTCTCCTCCATCTTGCAGCTGTAGAACTTATTGGAGACTTCATATCTCTCAATTCGGGCATTTGCTTGAAATATTAACTTCAACTCCTGGAACATCTCATATGCTCCATGACGTTCAAAACGTCGTTGAAGTCCCGGTTCTAAGCCGTAAAGCATGGCACATTGAACTATCGAGTAGTCATCAGCTTTGCTCTGCCAGACGTTCTTAACGTCGTCAGTTGCATCGGCAGCAGGCCTGGCACCCAGCGGTGCTTCCAGGATGTAATTCTTCTGTGCAGCAATGAGGATAATCCTCAAGTTACGGACCCAGTCCGTGTCATTGCTACCATCATCTTTCAACTTTGCTTTCTCAAGGAACGCATTAAAATTCAACAGAACAACAGCACGGGCCATCTATCTACAATCAACATAGACAAGCAAGATACTATCAGGTACTAAGTTCATGATAAATTTAAATTCAATTAATCATATTACTTAAGAACTCCCACTTAGATAGACATCCCTCTAATCCTCTAAGTGATCACGTGATCCATATCAACTAAACCATGTCCGATCATCACGTGAGATGGAGTAGTTTCAACGGTGAACATCACTATGTTGATCATATCTACTATATGATTCACGCTCGACCTTTCGGTCTCCGTGTTCCGAGGCCATATCTGTTATATGCTAGGCTCGTCAAGCTTAACCTGAGTATTCCGCGTGTGCAACTGTTTTGCACCCGTTGTATTTGAACATAGAGCCTATCACACCCGATCATCACGTGGTGTCTCAGCACGAAGAACTTTTGCAACGGTGCATACTCAGGGAGAACACTTATACTTTGATAATTTAGTGAGGGATCATCTTATAATGCTACGGTCAACCAAAGCAAGATAAGATGCATAAAAGATAAACATCACATGCAATCAATATAAGTGATATGATATGGCCATCATCATCTTGTGCTTGTGATCTCCATCTCCGAAGCACCGTCATAATCACCATCGTCACCGGCGCGACACCTTGATCTTCATCGTAGCATCGTTGTCGTCTTGCCAATCTTATGCTTCTATGACTATCGCTACCGCTTGGTGATAAAGTAAAGCATTACACGGCGATTGCATTGCATACAATAAAGCGACAACCATATGGCTCCTGCCAGTTGCCGATAACTCGGTTACAAAACATGATCATCTCATACAATAAAATTTAGCATCATGTCTTGACCATATCACATCACATCATGCCCTGCAAAAACAAGTTAGACGTCCTCTACTTTGTTGTTGCAAATTTTACGTGGCTGCTACGGGCTTAGCAAGAACCGTTCTTACCTACGCATCAAAACCACAACGATAGTTTGTCAAGTTGGTGCTGTTTTAACCTTCGCAAGGACCGAGCGTAGCCACACTCGGTTCAACTAAAGTTGGAGAAACTGACACCCTCCAGCCACCTGTGTGCAAAGCACGTCGGTAGAACCAGTCTCGCGTAAGCGTACGCGTAATGTCGGTCCGGGCCGCTTCATCCAACAATACCGCCGAACCAAAGTATGACATGCTGGTAAGCAGTATGACTTATATCGCCCACAACTCACTTGTGTTCTACTCGTGCATATAACATCAACGCATAAAACCAGGCTCGGATGCCACTGTTGGGGAACGTAGTAATTTCAAAAAAAATCCTACGCACACGCAAGATCATGGTGATGCATAGCAACGAGAGGGGAGAGTGTTGTCCACGTACCCTCGTAGACCGAAACCGGAAGTGTTAGCACAACGCGGTTGATGTAGTCGTACGTCTTCACGATCCGACCGATCAAGTACCGAACGCACGACACCTCCGAGTTCAGCACACGTTCAGCCCGATGACGTCCCTCGAACTCCGATCCAGCCGAGTGTTGAGGGAGAGTTTCGTCAGCACGACGGCGTGGTGACGATGATGATGTTCTACCGACGCAGGGCTTCGCCTAAGCACCGGTACAGTATTATCGAGGTGGACTATGGTGGAGGGGGGCACCGCACACGGCTAAAAGATCAAGCGATCAATTGTTGTGTCCTTGGGGTGCCCCCTGCCCCTGTATATAAAGGAGCAAGGGGAAGGTGCGGCCGGCCAGGGAGGAGGCGTGCCAGGAGGAGTCCTACTCCCACCGGGGTAGGACTTTCTCCCCTCCTTGTTGGAATAGGAAAAGGGGGAAAGAGGTGGAGGAGACGAAGGAAAGGGGGGCGCCGCCCCCCTCTCCTTGTCCTATTCAGACTAGGGGGGAGGGGCGCGCGGCCCTTGCCCTGGCCACCTCTCCGCATGTCCACTAAGGCCCACTATGGCCCATTAACCCCTGGGGGTTCTGGTAACCCCTCCGGTACTCCGGTAAAATCCCGATTTCACTCAGAACACTTCCGATATCCAAATATAGGCTTCCAATATATCAATCTTCATGTCTCGACCATTTCGAGACTCCTCGTCATGTCCGTGATCACATCCGGGACTCCGAACAACCTTCGGTACATCAAAACATATAAACTCATAATATAACTGTCATCGAAACTTTAAGCGAGCGGACCCTACGGGTTCGAGAACTATGTAGACATGACTGAGACACGTCTCCGGTCAATAACCAATAGCGGAACCTGGATGCTCATATTGGCTCCCGCATATTCTACAAATATCTTTATCGGTCAGACCGCATAACAACATACGTTGTTCCCTTTGTCATCGGTATGTTACTTGCCCGAGATTCGATCGTCGGTATCTTAATACCTAGTTCAATCTCGTTACCGGCAAGTCTCTTTACTCGTTCTATAATACATCATCCCACAACTAACTCATTAGTTGCAATGCTTGCAAGGCTTAAGTGATGTGCATTACCGAGAGGGCCCAGAGATACCTCTCTGACAATCGGAGTGACAAATCCTAATCTCGAAATACGCCAACCCAACAAGTACCTTCGGAGACACCTGTAGAGCACCTTTATAATCACCCAGTTACGTTGTGACGTTTGGTAGCACACAAAGTGTTCCTCCGGTAAACGGGAGTTGCATAATCTCATAGTCATAGGAACATGTATAAGTCATGAAGAAAGCAATAGCAACATATTAAACGATCGAGTGCTAAGCTAACGGAATGGGTCAAGTCAATCACATCATTCTCCTAATGATGTGATCCCGTTAATCAAATGACAACTCATGTCTATGGCTAGGAAACATAACCATCTTTGATCAACGAGCTAGTCAAGTAGAGGCATACTAGTGACACTCTGTTTGTCTATGTATTCACACAAGTATTATGTTTCCGGTTAATACAATTCTAGCATGAATAATAAACATTTATCATGATATAAGGAAATAAATAATAACTTATTATTACCTCTAGGGCATATTTCCTTCAGCTATATGCCGATACGAGTTGCTTGGAGCTTGTAGTTCTGAGATATAGCAGCTCACATGATGTCTTAATATTTGTACAGGAAACCTTGATGAGTTTGAGAATTGCACACAATTTGTAGAAAAACTACTCAGATGCCCTTGGATCCCATATCCAACGACCTCGAAGCTCGTATCACCGTAGCATCTAAGATAAAGGAGGACATCATATTCTCCTGTATGTAAGAATATCATGTGCTACCACACCTTAGATGCTTTGGTGATACAAGCTCTTCGGAGCCGTTGGATTTGTGACCCAACACCTCCTCGGTGGTTCGAATGGTTTTTTGCAGAAAAGCCCCCAAGGAGTTCGGCCACTACTTACAAGCACAAAGACTGCTCAGATGCCATTGGATCTCAAATCAAACGACCTCGAAGCTCGTATCACCGTAGCATCCAAGCTGTGAGAGCACCTTATGTTTTCTCGCACGGGAGAATATGAGGTGCTCCCGCACCGTAGATTCTATGGTGATACGAGTTCACGGAGATCTAACGGCCCACAGTAGGAGGTTTGGATGTTTTTGCAATATACGGCTGAGAGAGTTTGGGAATTGCGCAAAAAGTACAAGTACGACGCATGTGCCATCTGATCACTGATCATACGACCTAGATGCTCATATCACCGTAGCGGGTAATTAAGCTACGGGGAGCACCTAATATGAGCAACTGGGAGCCGTTGGATCCAAGATGCAGTGGCACACAGGAGGCATGAATGTTTTATTTGCAAAAAAACTTTGGAGAGTTTGGAAATTGCGCATAATTACAAAGACTACTCCCAAGCCATTGGATCTCACTTCCAACGGTGTAAAAACTCGTATCACCATAGCATCTAAGCTGCGGGGTGGATGTGATATTCTATGCCGCTGTCATTTTTGTTCGTAACGCAAAATACGTGTAACTTGTGTCGTTACTTGTCTAACCGCACAAAGTGTTTGTTCAAAAAAACCATCCTACACTGAAATATCGGAACAACACACGGGGGTCCCACTTGTCATTAATCAAATTTGGACCTAAAACTAACAAATCTGAAAGACGAGATTCGAACTGGCAACCTGGACTACAAAGCGTAAGTCGATAGCCTGAAACAACAATGGTTGTTGGCTTTGTCCCATAACTTGATTTTATACAGTATTACGTTGAGTAGAGTAGAGGGAGTGCCTCATCTACACGTGCATGACCGTTGACTCACTTACTGGTGGGTCCCAGGTCTGCGATCTCTCTCTTCTCTCCATCGTCTAACCTTTGCACGGGCACACACGAAGAGCGGCGCTAGCTTGCCATGGTGTTATTACAACTAAAAAAAGCTTGGAAAATAGAAGAATCGCCTAGAACAAGAGATGTTGTGGCTGGTCGAGACGGAGCTAACCACACCTATCCTCCGTGCCATGTTAGCATGATGAAGCTGTGTGGCTAGTGGGGTGTTTTTGACCTCACTGGCTGGGTCCCGAGGTCGAACCATAGGTACTACGTCTGATACAGTAAATTTTTACACGCACATTTTTCCTCCGTGCCGAGACATGGCAGACCCTACCGCGCGGTTTCGGGGCCTCCCGGGTGGTGCACGCATATATTCTTCCTGATGTGGGACGCCCTACCGCGCGTTTTCGCCGAAGCAAGTAAATAAATGAGTCGTCAAATCACGAAAGATCACTTTTCCCGCCGAGTACATCAGTGAAGCACGGTGGCTAGCTAGTTGGGCTAGTTCGACCGATTAGCTAGGCCGCCGCCACATTTGTTTTTTCACCCCTTTTTTATCTACATGCCGGCAGGTAAATTTAAAGATCCACCGCGGCATTGCTCTGGTGTTTGAGTGCGGCAGGATTTTTAATTTTTTGATTGACGGGAGCAGGCGCGGCAGGATTTTTAATTTTTTGATTCACGGGAGCAGGCGCAGCAGCAATTAGTCACGATGACTCCGCCTGTAAAACCCACTGCTCCCTGATGTGAGAAGTCGTCGACTGGTGTTTTACCATGGTGAAACCCAAAAGATTCCCCGCTCCTCGGCTGGCTCCCTCCGCCTTCCCATAGATTGCATTGCCTTTCAGCCGTTTCGCCCCCTGCATCACCAACGTCGCGCCTCGAGAAGCAGAGGGACTTCGGTGGTGTTTAGGTGCCCTCTGCATGGGCATGTCCATGTCTCGGTGCAACATGACCGATGGATCAAACTCAGACGGTGCAGATCAGTCACTGTAGCACAAAGCGTGTGGGTGTGTTTGGTTGCATTCTCATCTCAATATTCTCAATATAGTGTGTAAGTCACCTTACGAAAACCAAATAATCCCAAAACACTTAGGCACGGTACATTAACTCCCTCCCCGTTTCTTGTTTTGTGACATATCAACCAATAAGAGACGTGGGCCGTGCATGCTTTCAATGACTTGAGACTAATAAACATGACATGCAGTGGTTAGTTCATTGCATGCAATGCTATTAATTAGCAAAAAGACATTAAGTTTTCTCGTTTTCCTCTCCGCCTTGGTCGCAGTGCACAACGTAAGATGACTTACACACCTAGACGAAGTAGTTGTTTCCTCTTCGTGTATTTGTGTTAACCTACTAGTGTGGACTCATGCACTCTACCAAACACCCAAAAGTGGGTCGAGAAGGGAACTTTTGCTCCCATCCCGTGCACCCTTCATACACCCTGCCTAACACTATTCGTGCTTCATATGGTTCATGTTTCGTGGAGTACTATAGCACCGTACTCTCCGTGTGTTGTAGACCTAGTTCTGTTAACATTGATCTCACCGTTCATTCTCGACCGGACAGTCGAGAAAGCGGTACTATATTACTACATTACTGTTCATATAGTTGACATGCGCACAACATCATTTGTCGTCGTCATATCTTACTACACTAGCAACAAGATTATGTAGTACTGACGTATGAACCACTGCACATGCCTAGTAGTAGGAGCACTGTGTATGTTCAAGTGGCTGCCGTGTTTCGCACTCCTCCGTCGTAAGAGTGGAAACGCTTGCTATACTCATTTTTTTCAGAAAAACAGTGGACACGCTCTACCGTGCGGATCCTCCTCCAGCCATGCACTAAATTACTCACTTTCGCCGACGTGTGGGACAGCCAGCATCGGGGTCCACCAGCCATGCACTAAATTACTCCGTAGTAGAGTGACGGTAGACTACCCCGATTGAAGAGCCGCAGTAATGCCCAATGAGCCGTCAAATCACAAAACCCCCTCCTTTCCAGCAGTAAGTTGGACGGACGAAGCAACCATCATTTCACTCTACTCTCTCAGCTTCCTCTCTACCCGACCCTCACTTCTCCCTCATCTTGTTCCTCATTTCTTCAAGAAAACTCCGACCTGCTTCTGCCATTGTTCTTCTCTCCCAAAGAAGGAAAGGTGAGCGCATCAATGGTGTTGATTCTGGCCAAGGCCCGGTCTTGCAACCCCGAGACTGATCCTATAACTCCCTCTCTTTTCTTCTTTTGGGTTTGTGACTATGGTTTCTTTTCTTTTATTTCTATTTGACAGTTTCTTGATGGACGCTGGAGCACCGGCCGAAGTGATGTCTATGGCTCTAGCCAAAAACATCGAGGCTCATGGTACGAAGAAGCACAAGCACCCCGCCGAGACTACCGCAGACAAGCTCAAAGCCATCGCCTTATCCAAGCCCCCCTCTCCGGGATCCCTCATTAAGCAAGTCCAGGTAATATCTCTTCTTGACGATCTTTTTCTCGATCTTGATCGTGTTTTTCCATCTAACACACAGTACTAGTACTAGTAGTACAACTTTCTGGGTGATCTTGCATGTGATTTTTGTGTGCCAAATGACGGTTCTAAATTCCTCTTTTGACCAAAACATGCGAGAGGTTGACACTGATTTCTTATAGATTACTTTCAACTACTCCCTCTGTCCCAAATTTCTTGTCTTAGATTTGTCTAGATACGGATATATCTAATACTAAAATGTGACTTGATACATCCGTATCTAGACAAATCTAAGACAAGAATTTTGGGACGGAGGGAGTACTTTATGAACATCAATGCTACCTTTGAAGAGGGTATATTTGCCTCAGTAACTTGTGTTATGGATATTGCAAGTAATCCCTCTGCTCTCATGCCTTTGAAGACATGTTCTAGTGTCTTTGTTCACTCATTTCTGTGCGTATATGTAGTCATATATGGAGTATAATATCGAAAATCATCTTATATTTCTGAACAGAGGTAGTAATAAAATATGGTTTCTGTTTGAATTAGAACCAGGTCTGCGGTGGAGATGAAGTTCTCAAAGTCATGCTGTGTGAACTGGAAGACCTGAGGATGAGTTCTACTGCTAAACTATCCAGCTGTTGTGTCCTTGTCGCCACGTGTCCTGAACTAGTGTTTTCCTGTAGCATTGTTGTCAGGCGTGTTCTCGAGGCTGTACTTGACCACAACAATTTCCTGGCTGTGCCTTCGATTACGAAGGGTGTGGTTCTTGTAAAGCTTCCCAACAAATCTGATGCGGCATGTCTTCATGATCATGTTTATGAGTGGAAAGACCACTCTGTTAGGTTCTCCAAGGTTGACAAGATGGTGATGGTGCATGTAGACATCTCTCACGAAGTCCATGGTCTAGTCAGTTATGCGGGGTCCATCCCGTAGGTCGGTGGCAAGAAATAGTCTGCAGAGTTTAATTAGTGCAACTTTGCTTGTCTGTAGTAAGTACTATTGTTCAGTACTTGATTTGTGTTTGTGAACCCTGTATTGTTTATTAGTATTGCCGCTTTTGGTGTGTGGTCAGTCCTGAGGACGGTCTATGTTAATGTCTGTCCACTCAATTCAGCCTGTATATTTTGAAGTATCCAGATCATCTTTTTTGTGAGGATGGTTTATCAATTATGGTTACACTCCAATATCTGTATGCATTGCAGGGTTTATCGCACCCACCAGGATTTCCAGTCCCATGGATGTTCGGTCCATACGATTTGTCACGACCTTTGGACTGTCTTGCTTGTGGGAGTAGGCGGGGCACCTGCATGCCACCCGTAGTTGGACGATCAATCTTCTGTTTAGTACTTCAACATAGTGATTTCCTGGTAAGGATTCACTCGTGTCACATCAAGTAAATCTTATTGATTTATTGTCTAAATCTTATTGATTTAATGTCATGTTTTCTTTCTTTTCTTGCAATTTTACGATGCAGGTTTTGCCATGTGACATTCATCACATAATAAACTGTTTGGTTTGCTCAACGATGGCTATTTTTGCAGGTTTAACTTCTTATGTCGTGTCAGTAACGAAGGCACTGTCCATCACTTATATTACTGGAAAAAATTGGATCAGTCTGTTGTCTGAGTACAAGCTGAATCCCTATGATGAACTGCAGTTTGGTTTAACAAAAACGCCACAATTAGTCCTCGCGTTTAAAAGAAATGAAGAAAAAAACTGGATCACGGTCATGAAGCCTAGTCAAGTTTGAAAGCTGATCATAGCAGACCAGACACGATCGCCGCTGTCTCGCACATCGGTACCACCTTCAGCAATGGATCGAGCATCGGCAGTTGCTCTAGCACTGACAGCGGCAGCAGCTCAGTCTGATCTAGCTGAGGATTGGGCACCGACCACGTCAGCAGATCAGGCTGATCTACCAGAGGATCGGGCATCGACACCGGCACCTGCTCCGACACCGGCACCAGCTCTACAAGGAGCACCATCTCCGGCAGCAGCGGCGGCTTCGGCACCCGCACCAACACTTGCACTTGCACTTGCATCTGCTCCGACCCGTGCAGCGGCAACCGAACGAGCAGTTGCACCGGCATCAGACCGGGCTACAGTTCACACTTCATATACCAAAGTCCTTACAAAAACCGACATGTCCACCTTCTTGGTAAGCATAGGCCGCCCAAGTGTTTCGTTCTTTTTTATTTCCATGTTGTTTCGCATGATTCACTGTGTTGATCTAACTGTTTGGGTATGTCTTCTTGTTTGCAAACAGAGAATTCCTAGAGCAACGAGGGAGTCGTTCAACAATCTGGGCGATAGCGGCCAAGTTTCTCTTACCATGCGCAGCCTTGGTGTGAATGAACCTGCTCAATATACCGTAAGTACAAAGGATGGTCACATGATGATTGATGCTAAAGGATGGTTAAGGTTCAAATCTAAATCATATCTTGCGGTAGGGGATGATGTCAAAATCGAACTTTCTCGGCAAGGAGAGCTGGTCCAAATCAACTTTGAAATTCTTCAGTACTGCCGAACTGATCTATCCGCCGAGAGATTTTGATGTAATACTCTGGCATGGTGAAACAAGTGTCCTATGTGTATAAGTAGTACGACAGTATCATTGATAGAATTGCAACTCTGATTGCTGGTTAGGAACTGTCGTTTGATTTCATTCCAACAGCTGCTGTGCTTTATTCAATTTTGTGTATTTGCCTTGCGTCAGCATCTAAAACTAGCGTCGTACCGACCGCTTGCAATATGAAAAGCGCTGAGGTAGAACACATGGGCCCTGATACGTCTCCGTCGTATCAACTTTTCCAAACACTTTTGCCCTTGTTTTGGACTCTAACTTGCATGATTTGAATGGAACTAACCCGGACTGACGTTGTTTTCAGCAGAATTGCCATGGTGTTATTTATGTGTAGAAACAAAAGTTCTCGGAATGACCTGAAACTTCACGAAGATTATTTTTGGAAAATATAAAAACTATTTGTGAAAGAATCAACGTCAGGGGGCCCACACCCTGGGCCTGAGGGTCGGGGGCGCGCCCTACCCCCCTGGGCGCGCCCCCTGCCTCGTGGGCCCCCTGGAGCTCCACCGACCTCAACTCCAACTCCATATATTCGTGTTCGGGGAGAAAAAAATCAGAGAGAAAGTTTCATCATGTCTTACGATACGGAGCCGCCGCCAAGCCCTAAAACCTCTCGGGAGGGCTGATCTGGAGTCCGTTTGGGACTCCGGAGAGGGGAATCCGTCGCCATCGTCATCATCAACCATCCTCCATCACCAATTTCATGATGCTCACCGCCGTGCGTGAGTAATTCCATCATAGGCTTGCTGGACGGTGATGGGTTGGATGAGATTTATCATGTAATCGAGTTAGTTTTGTTAGGGTTTGATCCCTAGTATCCACTATGTTCTCAGATTGATGTTGTTATTACTTTGCTATGCTTAATGCTTGTCACTAGGGCCCGAGTGCCATGATTTCAGATCTGAACCTATTATGTTTTCATGAATATATGTGAGTTCTTGATCCTATCTTGCAAGTCTATAGTCACCTACTATGTGTTATGATCCGGCAACCCCGAAGTGACAATAATCGGGACCACTCCCGGTGATGACCGTAGTTTGAGGAGTTCATGTATTCACTATGTGTTAATGCTTTGGTCCGGTACTCTATTAAAAGGAGGCCTTAATATCCCTTCGTTTCCGTTAGGACCCCGCTGCCACGGGAGGGTAGGACAAAAGATGTCATGCAAGTTCTTTTCCATAAGCATGTATGACTATATTCGGAATACATGCCTACATTACATTGATGAATTGGAGCTAGTTCTGTGTCACCCTATGTTATGATTGTTACATGATGAACCACATCCGACATAATTCTCCATCACTGATCCAATGCCTACGAGCTTTTCACATATTGTTCTTCGCTTATTTACTTTTCCGTTGCTATTGTCACAATCACTACAAAACCCAAAAATATTACTTTTGCTACCGTTACCGTTACTTCCATATTACTTTGCTACTAAATACTTTGTTGCAGATATTAAGTTATCCAGGTGTGGCTGAATTCACAACTCAGTTGCTAATACTTGAGAATATTCTTTGGCTCCCCTTGTGTCGAATCAATAAATTTAGGTTGAATACTCTACCCTCGAAAACTGTTGCGATCCTCTATACTTGTGGGTTATCAAGACTATTTTCTGGCGCCGTTGCCGGGGAGCATAGCTCTATTCTTTGAGTCACTTGGGATTTATATCTGCTGGTCACTATGAGGAATTTGAAAGACGAGAAAACAAAATTTTATCCCTCAACTACGAGGGGACGTAAGGAACTGCCATCTAGCTCTACACTTGATTCACCTTCTGTTTTGAGTAAGCTTGCGACACCTAAACCTGCTTCTGCTATTAATTCTGACATGTCGCATGTTATTGATGATGCCACTTCTGCTATGCATGATACTTATGATGAAACTACTTCTATGCTTGATACTATTGTGCCACTTGGTGAATTTCTTGATGAACAACTTGCTAGGGCTAGAGAGAATGAAATTATTGAAACTGATAATATTGATGAAAGTGATGATGAAGACTCTCCCAATAAATATGAATTGCCTGTTGTGCCTGAGGGCTATGTTATGGATGAAGAAACTGCTAGAGACTTTCTTGCTTGTAATGATAGAAGTGATCTTAAGAAATTATTAGCTAAGCTTAAACAAAAGACTCTGAATGCTAGAATGAAATATGATCCTGCTTATGCTACTTCACATATCTTTGTTACTGATAAGGATTATGAATTCTCTATTGATCCTGATATAATTACTTTGGTTGAATCCGATCCTTTTTATGGCTATGAATCTGAAACTGTTGTGGCACATCTTACTAAATTAAATGATATAGCCACCCTGTTCACTAATGATGAGAGAACCCGCTACTTTTATATCCTTAAAATATTTTCATTCTCATTAAAGGGTGATGCTAAGATATGGTTTAATTCTCTTGATCCTGGTTGTGTGCGTAGTCCCCAGGATATGATTTATTACTTCTCTGCTAAATATTTCCCCGCTCATAAGAAACAAGTTGCTTTGAGGGAAATATATAATTTTGTGCAAATTGAAGAAGAGAGTCTCCCACAAGCTTGGGGGAGGCTTCTCCAATTACTTAATGCTTTGCCTGATCATCCTCTTAAGAAAAATTAAATACTTGATATCTTTTATAATGGACTAACTGATGCTTCCAGAGACCACCTAGATAGTTGTGCTGGTTCTGTTTTCAGGGAAAGAACACCGGATGAAGCTGAAATTCTATTGAATAATATGTTGACTAATGAAAATCATTGGACACTTCCTGAACCAACTCCTAAGCCAACTCCGAAGAAGAGGGGTGTTCTATTTCTCAGTCCTGAAGATATGCAAGAAGCAAAGAAATCTATGAAGGAAAAAGGTATTAAAGCTGAAGATGTTAAGAATTTACCTCCTATTGAAGAAATACATGGTCTTAATTTACCGCCTGTTGAAGAAATATATGATCTTAATTCATCTCCTATTGAAGAAACGCATGGTCTTGATAACCCGACACAAGTAGTAAAGGTAAATTCTCTCTATAGATATGATAAAGCTGAAATCCCTCCTACTAAGTTTGCTAGCCAATGTTTGGATGAGTTTGATAACTTTATGGTTAAGCAAGAAGATTTTAATGCTTATTTTGCTAGACAATTAAAACAAAATGCTTATATGATTGAACACTTGGGTAATTATATGTCTAGAGTTAAAGGTGAGCTTAAACTCATTAGTAAACATGCTTCTATGGTTACTACTCAAGTAGAACAAGTACTTCAAGCTCAAAATGATTTGCTCAATGAATTGAATAATAAGAATAATGACTATGCTGTTAGAGTGGCTACTAGAACTAGTAAAATGACTCAGGAACCTTTGTATCCTGAAGGCCATCCTAAGAGAATTGAGCAAGATTCTCAGAGAAATTATGTAGATGCACCTAGTCCTTCTAAAAAGAAGAAAAAGAAAAATGATAGGACTTTGCATGCTTCTAATGAACCTGTTGTAGACACACCTGAGAATCCTAATGATATTTCTATTTCTGATGCTGAAACGCAATCTGGTAATGAACATGAACCTAGTGATAATGTTAATGATGATGTTCATGTTAATGCTCAACCTAGTAATGATAATGATGTAGAAATTGAACCTGCTGTTGATCTTGATAACCCACAATCAAAGAATCAACGTTATGATAAGAGAGACTTTGTTGCTAGGAAGCACGGTAAAGAAAGAGAACCATGGGTTCAGAAGCCCATGCCTTTTCCTCCCAAACCATCCAAGAAAAAGGATGATGAGGATTTTGAGCGCTTTGCTGAAATGATTAGACCTATCTTTTTGCATATGCGATTAACTGATATGCTCAAAATGAATCCTTATGCTAACTACATGAAAGAAATTGTTACTAATACAAGAAAGATACCGGAAGCTGAAATTGCCACCATGCTTGCTAATTATACTTTTAAGGGTGGAATACCAAAGAAACTTGGAGATCCAGGAGTACCTACTATACCATGCTCCATTAAAAGAAATTATGTTAGAACTACTTTATGTGATCTTGGAGCCGGTGTTAGTGTTATGCCTCTCTCTTTATATCATAGACTTGATTTGAATAAGTTGACACCTACTGAAATATCTTTGCAAATGGCTGATAAATCAACTGCTATACCTGTCGGTATTTGTGAGGATGTGCCTGTTGTGGTTGCAAACGTTACTATTTTAACGGACTTTGTTATTCTTGATATTCCCGAGGACGATAGTATGTCTATTATTCTTGGAAGACCCTTTTTGAATACTGCAGGGGCTGTTATTGATTGCAACAAAGGCAATGTCACTCTTCATGTTAATGGTAATGAGCATACGGTACACTTTCCGAGGAAACAACCTCAAGTCCACAGTATCAATTCTATTGGAAAAATTCCATCGATTATTTTTGGAGGTTTTGAATTTCCTCTTCCTACTGTCAAAAAGAGATATGGTATTCTTATTATTGGGGATGTGCATATCCCCGTTGAGGTAACATAGTGTTATTGGAAATTTCTCCGGTTCCATGTTATTCGAAATGAGTTTGTTAACAAGACCTGATCAACCTTGTTAGTGGATTCCTTTTGATGAGCATGAGATGGATGAAGTTAGAAAGCACAACCTTCTGTACCCTCCTTTTACTTTCTGTTATTTAGTTGAAATAAAGTAAAAGTAGTATTTTTCTGTCTGTTTTCTGAATTATCCGTGCAATATAAAAATACCCCGAAAATAAAAGTTCTCCAAATGCCCTGAAATTGAAATATGATTTTTTCTGGAATATTTGAGAATATTTGGCACTGAGAACACAGTAGGGGGAGCAAGCACCTGGGCACGAGGGTCCAGGGCGCGTCCCCCTGCCTCGTGGGCCCACGGTGGCTCCCCTCCACTTATTCCTGCACCCACACACTTCTTCTTCCTCCCAAAAAAATCACCATCCAGCTCAAGCACGAGTTCTAGCTCATTTTGCTGCGATTTTCGATCTCCTTGCTCAAAGCACCTCTCACAAAACTGCTTTGGGGGATTGTTCCTTGGTATGTCACTCCTCCATTGGTCCAATTAGTTTTTGCTCTAGTGCTTTATTCATTGCAAATTTTTGCTGCCTAGGAGACCATGTTGTTGAGCTTGCATGTCAAATTTATATGGTTCCAAGTAGTTCTAATGCATGATATAGGCTCTAGGCACTTGTAGGAGTAGTTGCTATCAATTTTGTTGAGCTTGGTGCACTTTTATTTGAAGTTACTAAAAATTTCAGAAAATTTCAGAAAATGATGAAGAGATTATTGAGGGGCTCATCGAGCCGAAGCTCGAAGGAAAAAGCAAAGTATACAAGCAGAGAGGCCCAAATATAATCTACCTCGCACCACGGAGGTTCGGCCGTGTGAATGGCCTTGCGATGATTTCTTGAGAGCAGTTGGGATTTATAATGATTTTTATGAATTGGCTGAGAATGCAGGCCTCACCGACTTCCTCCGCAACCAACGCGAACAGTATCTCTTACTCACCAATACCTTTGTGCAAAATTTTCATTTCCATTCTAGGAGGTCACTACCTACGGTGGATTTTTATTTATATGATGAGAATAAGGAGATGACCCTTCGTGAATTTTGTAGAGTTTGCAAGTTACCTTTTCCTGGTATCATAGAGGAACCACATAGTAACGATGTGGAGGGGTTTATCGATACAATTGCTATAGGGGAAACGAGGAAAGTTTCTGATGCACGAATCACTAGCATACGTTTTCCTGTTCTACGTTACTTTGCTATATTTGCTAGTAGATGCATAATTGGTCGCGGAAACTATGGAAACTTGAGTCCCTGACATTATTATTTTGTTCCATACCTTGTTTCGAGATTACACATTTAGTATGGGTGCTATTGTTGCAAAGCGGTTAAATCTTAACCGTACTAAGGGCCCCATCTTGGGAGGCATCTTCGCCTCGCGCCTCGCTACACACTATAACATACCTATCAGGCACTATGAGAAAGAAGAAAAATTGTTGCCTAATGTTTATTTAGACTATAAGAGTATGGTAGCGCATGATTTTATTGTTAAGAATAGGGAAAGGGCGCTTAAATGCAAGCTGATATTTGATAAGAGTCACCCTGAGACTATTACCTTGCCTGCTCCTTCCTTGTTTGATTTGTCTGCAGGCAAGTATCTCGTTCCGCTGGCGGCCATCCACGCCTACCGGGACCCTACATCAGCTACAGAGCCAGAGCCGGAACCACAATTTGATCCTCCACGACAGTCTAACTACCAGTGGGATCCGGAGATGATTGCCAACCAGTGGCAATCAGAGGCTTCTTCATCTCAGTACGACCCCAACTACAACTTTGGATATCCGCCAGGCCATCCGTGGCAATAGACCAACTTAGGCCAAAAGCCTAAGCTTGGGGGAGTACGTATTTCTCACCGACATTACATTTATGTTCACACACTCATGCTAGATGTCGGTGCTCATACTTTTTCACTGTAATATCCATGCTAGTTTATTTTTTTATGCTTTCTTCTTATAGCGACTAGACCTCAAACAGTCTAGTCTCTGTGCATCAGTGTCATCCCTGGATCGGTAATGCTGACACGCACAGTACTTTGAAGGATTTATAACAGAGTAGCAATCACACACTTATTACATCGAATAGTTCAAGAGAACTCAATACAAATAAATATGGCTTAAGGCCATCTAAATATGATAACAGCGGAAGGCTTGGAAGATAAAGTGAGTCCATCAACTCCAACGGCATCACTGAGTATAAGACCACGACCTAAGGCTCCTTACTCGTCGTCTGAAAAGTCTGCAACATGATACGTTGCAGCCCGAAAACGGGTCAGCACATGGAATATGTTGGCAAAGTAACACATAGAGAGTAATGAACAGAATAATGCTATCACTACATGCATATTTGGCTGCTGGAAAGCTCTATGGTTACAGTTTTGCGAAAAGCCAATTTTTTCCTACCACAAAGGAATAAATTTTATTTAACTATCATGGTGGTTGTAAAACATTGAGAAGGTACCTCCAACTCAATCCCAATTAAGAACGTGATTAACCCAATCAAATTAAATTAAGTAACATGATGATGAGATTCACATGATAATCCAAGAACTAGATACTCAAGATTGTCCATAACCGGGGACACGGCTAACCATGATTAGATTGTACACTCTGCAGAGGTTTGCGCACTTTTCCCCACAAGACTCGATCGCCTCCGCTCGATTTCTCGCACTACAAGGTGTTTGAGAAACAGATGACCGAGACACAGTCTTTCAGAAACAATACTCTTTACTCCGGGTGGACAGTTACACCTACTTTCCCCTACATCTGCTAGCCCACCTCTTCAAGAGGTCATGTAACCTACTCAACTATGCTAGAGCCCACAATAGCTTGTGGCTGCACACGGAAGTTTCTAGCATGAATAATCTCATGATCCCTTTGAGCCTGGGTGGCGGTCCATAGGATGATCACACGGGTACTCCGGGATATCCAAAAAAATACAGGCAACACTGGATTCTCCAGGTGCCTCAATCCACCCAGATGTTTATTTAAGTAGCCACCTTAAGTTGAACCATAAATTAATAATCTCACATCTGTCATGAAGAATTCACTCAAACCCAATCCACATCTACGAGCATAGCATAGCAATATAAGCAAACGTAGAAGTAACTCCCAAAGGTTTGATGATAAACATGGCAATAGGTACTACCTCTTCTACTTCCCAAAACCCACATATTAATCAGATCCTAATCATGCAATTGTTTGAGGATTGATCTAATGCAATAAAAATAGGTGGTAAAGAGGTATGATCATAGTGTTACTTGCCTTACTGATGATCCGTGAAACCTAGAGACTCGTAGTAGCACGCTTCGCACTCCGGGTACTCTATCGCAAACAAACAATACATACATAAGCAATCAAGCAAGGGTGCACGGGTAAAACTCGAAATAAGAGATCTAACCAGAAAGTTCAACTTAAGAACTCCGGTTTGCAAAAAGAACCAAATCGAACGAAGCAACAAAACTCAAACGGCGAAAGAAACAAGCTTCCTTTACTAATCTAGACCTAAGTAAATTTTAGAGTAACAAAAACTTTTTTGAGTTGGTTAAACGGAAACAGGGTTTCGAGACGAAACTCTAGGCGCTTGAATCGCCTGATTCCGATAAACGAGCGAAAAGTGAAAATCTGAAAAAAAGAAAACTGACGAACAGGCTAACGAACGAACGTTCGCTGTCTGCGGAAAAAAATGAAAACCGTTCGTTAAAACGAAGGAACGAACGAGTGTTCGCTCAATAAACTAAACCAAAAAAAACAGATCTAGGTTTTTTTTTATAAAACCGAACGAAAAACCGGACGGGAAAACCGAACGGTTTTCTCGAGGAAAACCGCCGGCAGCAAGGCGGCGCTACCTACGGTGAGGGGCGGCGGGGCTCCGGTGTCGGGCGGCGGCGGCTCGGGCGACGGCGTCGGGCGGCGGCGGCGGATCGGGCTTAGGGTTATGGTTTCGGCGGCTCGGGCGGCTTGGGCTATCGAGGCCGGGGCGGCGGCTTATAAAGGCCTGGCCAGGCGGAGTCCTGGCCGAACACGGCCCAAAGTCGGTTTCGCGATTATTAATTTTTAAATAATTTCACGTAGAAAAACAAATAAAAGAAATACTAAACGGATTCCAATCTCGAAATAAATTTTCCCCGACTTCTAAAATCAAGCCGGACAAGATGAACATTTATTTGGGGCCTAAATGCAATTTTGAAAAACGCGTATTTTTCCTTATTCAAATAAAATCAAATATTTATTTTTAATATTTTTCCTCCAATATTTCATTATTTGTGGAGAAGTCATTTTATCCCCTCTCATATATTTTGATATGAAATATTTTCGAAGAGAAAATTAATAAAAAAAATGATCCTATTTTCAAAATTTGAGAAAACCCAAATATGAAAATAACGAAATCTCCAACTCTCTCCGTGGGTCCTTGAGTTGAGTGGAATTTCTAGGATCGCAAATCAAAATGCAATAAAGTGTGATATGCATGATGATCTAATGTATAACATTCCAAATTGAAAATTTGGGATGTTACAAACCTACACCCCTTAAGATGAATCTCGCCCTCGAGATTCGGGTTGGCTAGAAAATAGGTGAGAGTGGTCCTTCCGTAGATCTTCCTCTCGCTCCCAGGTGTCTTCCTCCTCGGTATGGTGACTCCACTGAACTTTTTTAAAACTTGATAACCTTGCTACGGGTGACTCGGCTGGCAAACTCAAGAATCTTAATTGGTTTCTCCTCGTAGGTCAAATCACTATCCAACTGAATCGCTTCCAGTGGCATTGTATCTCTCAGTGGTATCTCAGCCATCTCCGCGTGGCACTTCTTCAACTGGGATACGTGGAACACATTGTGAACTCCTGACAATACTTCAGGCAATTCCAACTTGTAAGCAACTTCTCCCATACGCTCCAAAACTTTGTATGGTCCTACAAAACGTGGCGCTAACTTTCCCTTAACTCCAAAGCGCTTCACTCCTCGAAGTGGTGATACTCGAAGATAAACTCTGTCTCCGACTTTGTAAACTGTCTCCTTGCGTTTAGAATCCGCATAACTCATCTGCCTGGACTGGGCTACCTTGAGCCTATCGCGAATCAACTTCACCTTCTGTTCAGACTCTTTAATCAAATTGTTGGGGAACGTAGCAGAAATTCAAAATTTTCTAAGCATAAACAAGATCAATCTATGGAGTTTACTAGCAACGAGAGGGAAGGAAAGCATCTACATACCCTTGTAGATCGCGAGCGGAAGCGTTCAAGAGAACGGGGTTGATGGAGTCGTACTCGTTGTGATCCAAATCACCGATGATCCTAGCGCCGAACGGACGGCACCTCCGCGTTCAAAACACGTACGGAGCAGCGACGTCTCCTCCTTCTTGATCCAGCAAGGGGGGAGGAGAGGTTGATGGAGATCCAGCAGCACGACGGCGTGGTGGTGGAAGTAGCGGGATTCCAACAGGGCTTCGCCAAGCGCTGCGGGAGGAGGGAGATGTGTCACGGGAGGGAGAGGGAGGCGCCAGGGCTTGGGTCCTGCTCCCATGCGCCTCCCCACTATATATAGGGGTGGAGGGGGCTGGTTTCTTGCCCTCCAAGTCCATTGGGGCGTTGGCAAAGGTGGGGGAAAGAAATCCCATCATTTCCCTTCCCCACCGATTGTTATCCCCCCTTTTTAGGGATCTTGATCTTATCCCTTCGGGATATGATCTTATTCCTTCTAAGGTGGGATCTTGGTGTGCCTTGACCAGGGGTGTGGGGCCTTGCCCCCACTACCCACGTTCATGTGGGTCCCCCCATGCAGGTGGGCCCCACTTCGGAACCTTCTACAACCTTCCCGGTACAATACCGAAAAATCCCGAACATTTTCCGGTGGCCAAAATAGGACTTCCCATATATAAATCTTTACCTCCGGACCATTCCGGAACTCCTCATGACGTCTGGGATCACATCCGGGAATCCGAACAACTTTTGGTTAACCGCATACTAATATCTCTACAACTCTAGCGTCACCGAACCTTAAGTGTGTAGACCCTACGGGTTCGGGAGACATGCAGACATGACCGAGACGACTCTCCGGTCAATAACCAACAGCGGGATCTGGATATCCATGTTGGCTCCCACATGTTCCACGATGATCTCATCGGATGAACCACGGTGTCGAGGATTCAATCAATCCCGTATACAGTTCCCTTTGTCAATCGGTACGTTACTTGCCCGAGATTCAATCGTCGGTATCCCAATACCTTGTTCAATCTCGTTACCGACAAGTCACTTTACTCGTACCGTAACGCAGGATCCCGTGGCTAACTCCTTAGTCACATTGAGCTTATTATGATGATGCATTACCGAGTGGGCCCAGAGATACCTCTCCGTCATACGGAGTGACAAATCCCAGTCTCGATTCGTGCCAACCCAACAGACACTTTCGGAGATACCTGTAGTGCACCTTTATAGCCACCCAGTTACGTTGTGACGTTTGGTACACCCAAAGCATTCCTACGGTATCCGGGAGTTGCACAATCTCATGGTCTAAGGAAATGATACTTGACATTAGAAAAGCTCTAGCAAACGAACTACACGATCTTGTGCTATGCTTAGGATTGGGTCTTGTCCATCACATCATTCTCCTAATGATGTGATCCCGTTATCAATGACATCCAATGTCCATGGTTAGGAAACCATAACCATCTATTGATCAACGAGCTAGTCAACTAGAGGCTTACTAGGGACATGTTGTGGTCTATGTATTCACACATGTATTACGGTTTCCAGTTAATACAATTATAGCATGAACAACAGACAATTATCATGAACAAGGAAATACAATAATAACCATTTTATTATTGCCTCTAGGGCATATTTCCAACAGTCTGCCACTGGCACTAGAGTCAATAATCTAGTTCACATCACCATGTGATTAACACTCAAAGTTCACATCGCCATGTGACTAATACCCAAGAGTTTACTAGAGTCAATAATCTAGTTCACATCACCATGTGATTAACACTCAATGAGTTCTAGGGTTTGATCATGTTATGCTTACGAGAGAGGTTTTAGTCAACGGGTCTGCAACATTCAGATCCGTGTGTGCTTTACAAATCTCCATGTCATCTTGTAGATGCAGCTACCACGCGCTACTTGGAGCTATTCCAAATAACTGCTCTACTATACGAATCCGGTTCACTACTCAGAGTCATCCGGATTAGTGACAAATTTTGCATTGACGTAACCCTTTACGACGAACCCCCTTCCCACCTCCATAATCGAGAAAATTCCTTAGTCCACTAGATACTAAGGATAAGTTCGACCGCTGTCATGTGATCCCTTCCTGGATCACTATTGTACCCCTTGACTAACTCATGGCAAGGCACACTTCAGGTGCGGTACACAGCATAGCATATTGTAGAGCCTACGTCTAAAGCATAGGGGACGACCTTCGTCCTTTCTCTTTCTTCTGCCGTGGTCAGGTCTTGAGTCTTACTCAATACTCACACCTTGTAACACAGCCAAGAACTCCTTCTTTGCTGATCTATTTTGAACTCCTTCAAAATCTTGTCACGGTATGTATTCATTTGAAAGTACTATTAAGCATTTTTGATCTATCCTTATAGATCTTGATGCTCAATGTTCAAGTGGCTTAATCCAGGTTTTCCATTAAAACACTTTTCAAATAACCCTGGATGCTTTCCAGAAATTCTACATCATTTCTGATCAACAATATGTTAACAACATATACTCATCAAAAATTCTATAGTGCTCCCACTCACTTCTTTGGAAATACAAGTTTCTCATGAACTTTGTATAAACCCAAAATCTTTGATCATCTCATCAAAGCGTTCATTCCAACTCCGAGATGCTTACTCCAATCCTTAGAAGGATTGCTGGAGCTTTGCATACTTGTTAGCATCTTTCAGGATTCACAAAACCTTCTGGTTGTATCACATACAACCTTTCCACAAGAAAATCGTCGAGGAAACAATGTTTTGACATCCTATCTGCAAGATTTCATAAATAATGCAGTAACTGCTAATATAATTCTAACAGACTCTTAGCGTCGCTACGAGTGAGAAAGTCTCATCGCAGTCAACTCCTTGAACTTGCCGGAAAACATCTTAACGACAAGTCGAGCTTTCTTAATGGTGACACTTACCATCATTGTCTGTCTTCCCTTTAAAATCCATCTGTACCCAACAGCCTTACGACCATCAAGTAGTTCTTTCAAAGTCTATACTTTGTTTTCATACATGGATCCTCTCGGATTTTATGGCCTCGAGCCATTCGTCGGAATCCGGGCCCACCATCGCTTCTCCATAGCTCGTAGGTTCATTGTTGTCTAGCAACATGACTTCCAAGACAGGATTACGTACCACTCTGAAGTAGTACGCATCCTTGTCGTCCTATGAGGTCTGGTAGTGACTTGATCTGAAGTTTCATGATCACTATCATAAGCTTCCACTTCAATTGGTGTAGGTGCCACATGAACAACTTCCTGTGCCCTGCTACACATTAGTTGAAGTGACGGTTCAATGACCTCATCAAGTCTCCACCATCCTCCCACTCAATTCTTTCGAGAGAAACTTTTCCTCGAGAAAGGACCCGTTTCTAGAAACAATCACTTTTGCTTCCAGATCTGAAATAGGAGGTATACCCAACTGTTTTGGGTATTCTATGAAGATGCATTTATCCGCTTTGGGTTCGAGCTTATCAGCCTGAAACTTTTCCACATAAGCGTCGCGGCCCCAAACTTTTAAGAAACGACAGCTTAGGTTTCTCTAAACCATTGTTCATACGGTGTCATCTCAACGGAATTGCGTGGTGCCCTATTTAAAGTGAATGCGGTTGTCTCTAATGCCTAACCCATAAACGATAGTGTAATTCGATAAGAGACATCATGGTATGCACCATATCCAATAGGGTGCAGTTATGATGTTCGGACACACCATCACACTATGGTGTTCCAGGTGGTATTAGTTGTGAAACAATTTCCACAATGTCTTAATTATGTGCCAAACTCGTAACTCAGATATTCATCGCTATGATCATATCACAGACATTTTGTCCTCTTGTCACGACGATCTTCAACTTCACTCTGAAATTACTTGAACCTTTCAATAATTCAGACTTGTGTTTCATCAAGTGAATATACTCAGCATCTACTCAAATCATCTGTGAAGTAAGAACATAACGATATCCACTGCATGCCTCAGCACTCATTGGACTGCACACATCAAAATGTATTACTTCCAACAAGTTGCTTTCTTGTTCCATCTTACTGAAAACGAGGCCTTTCAGTCATCTTGCCCATGTGGTATGATTCGCATGTCTCAAGTCATTCAAAATCAAGTGAGTCCAAACGATCCATCTGTATGGACTTTCTTCATGCATATATACTAATAGACATGGTTCGCATGTCTCAATCTTTTCAAAAACGAGTGAGTCCAAAGATCCATCAACATGGAGCTTCTTCATGCGTTTTATACCAATATGACTCAAGTGGCAGTGCCACAAGTATGTGGCACTATCATTACTATCTTATATCTTTGGCATGAACATGTGTATCACTACGATCGAGATTCAATAAACCATTCATTTTAGGTGCAAGACCATTGAAGGTATTATTCAAATAGACAAAGTAACCATTATTCTCCTTTAATGAATGACCGTATTGCGATAAACATAATCCAATCATGTATATGCTCAACGCAAGCACCAAATAATAATTATTCAGGTTTAACCCCAATCTCTATGGTAGAGGGAGCATGCGATGCTTGATCACATCAACCTTGGAAACACTTCCAACACATATCGTCATCTCACCTTTAGCTAGTCTCTGTTTATTCCGCAGCTTTTATTTCGAGTTACTAACACTTAGCAACCGAACCGGTATCTAATACCCTGGTGCTACTAGGAGTACTAGTATACTTCTGTCAACCTTGCCAGCCTTCTCATCTACGAAGTATCTAGGGTAGTTCTGCTTCAGTGACCGTTCCCCTCATTTCAGAAGCACTTAGTCTCGGGTTTGGGTTCAACCTTGGGTTTCTTCACTAGAGCAGCAACTGATTTGCCATTTCATGAAGTATCCCTTCTTGCCTTTGCCCTTCTAGAAACTAGTGGTTTTACTAACCATCAACAATTGATGCTCCTTCTTGATTTCTACTTTCGCGGTGTCAAACATCGCGAGTTGCTCAAGGATCATCATGTCTATCCCTGATATGTTATAGTTCATCATGAAGCTCTAATAGCTTGGTGGCAGTGACTATGGAGAACCATCACTATCTCATCTGGAAGATTAACTCCCACTCGATTCAAGTGATTGTAGTACTCAGACAATCTGAGCACATGCTCAACGATTGAGCTTTTCTCCCTTAGTTTGTAGGCTTAAGAAACTTGTCAGAGGTCTCATACCTCTTGACGTGGGCATTAGTCTGAAATCCCAATTTCAGTCTTTGGAACATCTCATATGTTCTGTGACGTTTCAAAACCGTCTTTGGTGCCACAATTTTAAACCGTTAGCATCACACACTGAACTATCACGTAGTCATCAAAACGTGTATGTCAGATGTTTCGTAACATCTACAGACGACGCTCGAGGTTCAGCACACCGAGCGGTGCATTAAGGACATAAGCCTTCTGTGCAGCAATGAGGACAATCCTCAGTTTATGGACCCAGTCCGCATAATTGCTACTATCAACTTTCAACTAAATTTTCTCTAGGAACATATCTTAGTAGAACTAAAGCGTAAGCTACGACATTATTTGCAAAGACCTTTTGACTATGTTCATGATAATTAAGTTCATCTGATTATTTAATGAACTCCCACTTAGATAGACATCCCTCTAGTCATCTAAGTGATACATGATCCGAATCGACTAGGCCGTGTCCGATCATCACGTGAGACGGACTAGTCATCATCGGTGAACATCTCCATGTTGATCGTATCTACTATACGACTCATGTTCGACCTTTCGGTCTCTTGTGTTCCGAGGCCATGTCTGTACATGCTAGGCTCGTCAAGTCAACCTAAGTGTTTTGCTTGTGTTCCGAGGCCATGTCTGTACATGCTAGGCTCGTCAACACCCGTTGTATGCGAACGTTAGAATCTATCACACCCGATCATCACGTGGTGCTTCGAAACAACGAACCTTCGCAACGGTGCACAGTTAGGGGGGGACAAGTCTCTTGAAATTTTAGTGAGGGATCATCTTATTTATGCTACCGTCGTTCTAAGAAAATAAGATGTAAACATGACAAACATCACATGCAAATCATAAAGTGACATGATATGGCCAATATCATCTTGCGCCTTTGATCTCCATCTTCGAGGCGCGGCATGATCACCTTCATCACCGGCATGACACCATGATCTCCATCATCATGATCTCCATCATCGTGTCTTCATGAAGTTGTCTCGCCAACTATTACTTCTACTACTATGGCTAACGGTTAGCAATAAAGTAAGTAATTACATGGCGTTTTCATTGACACGCAGGTCATACAATAAATTAAGACAACTCCTATGGCTCCTGCCGGTTGTCATACTCATCGACATGCAAGTCGTGATTCCTATTACAAGAACATGATCAATCTCATACATCACATATATAATTCATCACATCCTTTTAGCCATATCACATCACATAGCATACCCTGCAAAAACAAGTTAGACGTCCTCTAATTGTTGTTGCATGTTTTACGTGGCTGCTATGGGTTTCTAGCAAGAACGTTTCTTACCTACGCAAAAGCCACAACGGTGATATGCCAATTGCTATTTACCCTTCATAAGGACCCTCTTCATCGAATCCGATCCGACTAAAGTGGGAGAGACAGACACCCGCTAGCCACCTTATGCATCAAGTGCATGTCAGTCGGTGGAACCTGTCTCACGTAAGTGTACGTGTAAGGTCGGTCCGGGCCGCTTCATCCCACAATGCCGCCGAATCAAGATAAGACTCGTAACGCTAAGCAAATTGAACAAATCGTCGCCCACAACTACTTTGTGTTCTACTCATGCATAGAATCTATGCATAAACCTGGCTCATGATGCCACTGCTGGGGAACGTAGCAGAAATTCAAAATTTTCTACGCATCACCAAGATCAATCTATGGAGTTTACTAGCAACGAGAGGGAAGGAGTGCATCTACATACCCTTGTAGATCGCGAGCGGAAGCGTTCAAGAGAACGGAGTTGATGGAGTCGTACTCGTCGTGATCCAAATCACCGATGATCCTAGCGCCGAACGGACGGCACCTCCGCGTTCAACACACGTACGGAGCAGCGACGTCTCCTCCTTGATCCAGCAAGGGGGGAGGCGAGGTTGATGGAGATCCAGCAGCACGACGGCGTGGTGGTGGAAGTAGCGGGATTCCAAATGGGCTTCGCCAAGCGCTGCGGGAGGAGGGAGAGGGAGGCGCCAGGGCTTGGGTCCTGCTCCCATGCGCCTACCCACTATATATAGGGGTGGAGGGGGCTGGTTTCTTGCCCTCCAAGTCCATTGGGGCGTTGGCAAAGGTGGGGGAAAGAAATCCCATCATTTCCCTTCCCCACCGATTGTTATCCCCCCTTTTTAGGGATCTTGATCTTATCCCTTCGGGATATGATCTTATTCCTTCTAAGGTGGGATCTTGGTGCGCCTTGACCAAGGGTGTGGGGCCTTGCCCCCACTACCCACGTTCATGTGGGTCCCCTCATGCAGGTGGGCCCCACTTCGGAACCTTCTAGAACCTTCCCGGTACGATACCGAAAAATCTCGAACATTTTTCGGTGGCCAAAATAGGACTTCCCATATATAAATCTTTACCTTCGGACCATTCCGGAACTCCTCGTGACGTCCGGCATCTCATCTGGGACTCCGAACAACTTTCGGTTAACCGCATACTAATATCTCTACAACTCTTGCGTCACCGAACCTTAAGTGTGTAGACCCTACGGGTTCGGGAGACATGCAGACATGACCGAGACGACTCTCCGGTCAATAACCAACAGCGGGATCTGGATATCCATGTTGGCTCCCACATGTTCCACGATGATCTCATCGGATGAACCACGATGTCGAGGATTCAATCAATCCCGTATACAATTCCCTTTGTCAATCGGTACGTTACTTGCCCGAGATTCGATCGTCGGTATCCCAATACCTTGTTCAATATCGTTACCGACAAGTGACTTTACTCGTACCGTAACGCATGATCCCGTGGCTAACTCCTTAGTCACATTGAGCTCATTATGATGATGCATTACCGAGTGGGCCCAGAGATACCTCTCCGTCATACGGAGTGACAAATCCCAGTCTCGATTCGTGCCAACCCAACAGACACTTTCGGAGATACCTGTAGTGCACCTTTATAGCCACCCAGTTACGTTGTGACGTTTGGTACACCCAAAGCATTCCTACGGTATCCGGGAGTTGCACAATCTCATGGTCTAAGGAAATGATACTTGACATTAGAAAAGCTCTAGCAAACGAACTACACGATCTTGTGCTATGCTTAGGATTGGGTCTTGTCCATCACATCATTCTCCTAATGATGTGATCCCGTTATCAATGACATCCAATGTCCATGGTCAGGAAACCATAACCATCTATTGATCAACGAGCTAGTCAACTAGAGGCTTACTAGGGACATGTTGTGGTCTATGTATTCACACATGTATTACGGTTTCCAGTTAATACAATTATAGCATGAACAACAGACAATTATCATGAACAAGGAAATACAATAATAACCATTTTATTATTGCCTCTAGGGCATATTTCCAACACAAATCTGGTCCAAACAACCGGCGGTCTCCAACTTCGTCCCACAACAACGGTGTCCTGCACCTCCTTCCGTACAGAGCTTCGAAAGGGGCCATCTTTAAACTGGATTGGTAGCTATTGTTGTAAGAAAACTCTGCATATGGCAAATTGTCGTCCCAACTTGATCCATAATCTAGCGCACAAGCTCTCAGCATGTCCTCCAAAATCTGATTGACTCTCTCGGTCTGTCCTTCTGTCTGTGGATGAAAAGCGGTACTGAACTCTAGCCTGGTACCCAAAGTTTCGTGCAACTGATTCCAAAACTTTGAAGTAAACTGGGTTCCTCTATCTGATACAATGGTCCTCGGAACTCCATGCAGACATACGATCCTGGTCATGTATATCTTTGCCAACTTAGCACTGGTATAAGTGGTCTTTACTGGGATGAAATGAGCTACCTTCGTCAAACGATCGATTACAACCCATATCGAGTCATAGCCTGAACGAGTCCTGGGAAATCCCGTGATAAAATCCATGCCTAGCTTATCCCACTTCCATTCAGGTATCGGCAATGGTTATAGCAATCCTGCTGGCTTCTGATGCTCTGCCTTCACTCTCTGACATACATCACAAACAGCCACATACTCTGCAATATCCTTCTTCATTCCGGTCCACCAAAAACTGTCCTTTAAATCCAGGTACATCTTGGTATTTCCTGGGTGAATCGAATATGGTGAATCATGGGCCTCTTGCAGAATCAACGTCCTAATCTCCAGATCATCGGGCACATAAACGCGGTCCTCAAACCATAAGGTGTCGTGCTCGTCCTCACGAAATCCCTTGGCTTTTCCTTTACTCATCCTTTCCTTTATCTCAGCAATTTCCTTGTCTGTCTTCTGAGGTTCTCTGATCTTATCCATCAAAGTAGACTGAATCTCCAATGCTGCTACAAAGCCTCTTGGAACTATTTCCAAACATAGTTCACGAAGATTCTCGGCTAACTCCTTGGGTAACACTCCGGTCATGAGCGTGTTGACATGGCTCTTGCGGCTCAACGCATCAGCTACTACGTTAGCCTTCCCTGGGTGATAATGCAATCTCATATCATAATCCTTAATGAGCTCCAACCATCTCCTTTGCCTGAGATTCAACTCCTTCTGCGTGAAAATGTACTTCAAACTCGTGTGATCCGTGTACACCTCACAATGGTTTCCGATGAGAAAATGTCTCCATGTCTTCAACGCATGCACTACGGCTGCTAACTCCAAATCATGTGTAGCATAATTCAACTCATGGGGTTTAAGTTGTCGTGTGACATACGAAACAACTCTTCCCTCCTGCATTAGCACTGCTCCAAGTCCTCGACGAGAAGCGTCGCAATATACTTCATAATCCTTGCGTTGATCTGGCAGAATCAACACTGGCGATGTAACCAAACATTTCTTCAACTCATGGAAACTAGCCTCACATTCCTCAGTCTAATTGAATTTGGTTTCCTTCTTCAACAACTCGGTCATAGGTTTTGCAATCTTTGAGAAATTCTCAATGAATCTCCGGTAGTATCCTGCGAGTCCAAGAAAACTCCGGATCTCTCCAACTGTCGTGGGTGCTTCCAAATTTGTCACAGTGTTAACCTTGGTGGGATCTACTGCTATTCCTTCTCCGGATAATACATGTCCAAGGAATCCAACTTCCTTTAACCAAAACTCGCACTTGCTGAACTTGGCATATAACTGATGTTCTCTGAGCTTTCCAAGTACTAAACGCAAATGCTCCTTGTGCTCTTCTTCATTCTTCGAATAGACCAGAATATCATCAATGAACACTACGACGAACTTATCCAAAAACTCCATAAACACTTTGTTCATCATGTTCATGAAATAGGCAGGTGCGTTAGTCAGGCCAAATGACATAACGGTGTACTCATATAGCCCATACCTTGTGGTAAAAGCTGTCTTGGGTATATCCTGCTCTCGAATCTTCAACTGGTGGTATCCTGACCGCAAATCAATCTTGGAAAATACTTTAGCTCCTTGTAGTCGGTCAAACAGATCATTGATCATCGGCAGTGGGTACTTGTTCTTGATTGTTACTTCATTCAAACCACGATAATCAACAACCATCCTCAACGATCCATCTTTCTTCTCTACTAGAAGTACGGGTGATCCCCAAGGTGACGAACTTGGGCGAATATATCCTTTATCCAGTAACTCCTTAATCTGCTTCTTAATTTCTTCCAAATCCTTAGCGGGCATCCTGTACGGTCTCTTAGATATTGGCCCTGTGCCTGGCAAAAGCTCAATCAAAAACTCAATGTCTCTATCCGGTGGCATGCCTGGCAACTCCTCTGGAAATACGTCAGGGAAATCCTTCACCACTGGTACTTCCTCCTGTACAACTCCTGATAAGGAATTTACTTGAGTCCTCTTCGGCACATGCCGGATACATACTTAATCCTTCCTTCTGGGTAGTAAGCAAGATCGTCTTACTGGCGCAATCGATGTTTCCTCCATACATCGATAGCCAATCCATTCCCAAAATCACATCCAAACCTTGCGACTCCAAAACTATTAGGTCTGAGGGGAAAACATGCCTACCTATGGCCAATGGCAACTGAAAACATCCTTGGCTTGCCATATACTCTGCTCCTGGCGAGGTTACTAACATAGGTGTTCTAAGAACTTTGGTGGGCAACTTAAACTTATCCACAAATCCCCTTGATATGTATGAATGCGATGCACCAGTATCGAAAAGAACGATTGCAGTAAATGACTTAACCAAAAACTTACCTATTACTGCATCGGGCTGTGCTTCAACCTCCTCCACGTTAACGTGGTTCACCTGTCCCCTGTTGAAAGGGTTCGGCTTCTTCCCCGAGCTTCCATTGCCATTTCCATTCTTTGCTTCCGGACAATCAGTGGCATAATGTCCAGTCTTCTGGCACTTGAAACAAGTAACGTGGCTTAGATCCCTCTTGGCTGGGGTTGATGGGTTGGTACGATTCTGTCCGTTGCTTCCTCCGTTCCCATTGCCATTCTTGGGGCCACTATGATTGTGCGAGCTCCCTCCATTGTGATTGTGACCTCCATGGTTATGCTGAAGGTGTCCTCCCGAGTTCGGGGTAAAACGAGGCTTCTGATGAGCTCCTGTACTGTACTTTCCTTGTCCATACTTCCTCTTACGGCTCTCAATCTGCTGCTGCTTCCCTTCAATCATGAGAGCTCTGTCTACCAACTCCTGGTAGTTGTTAAAAGTTGCCACCATCAACTGCATGCTCAGCTCATCATTCAGTCCTTCCAGAAACTTCTCCTGCTTAGCTGCATCCGTAGCAACGTCATCTGGGGCATAACGTGCTAACTTACTAAAATCCTCCACATACTGGCCAACGGTACGTCCTCCTTGGCGTAAGTTGCGAAACTCACGCTTCTTCATGGCCATAGCTCCTGCTGAAACATGGGCAGTACGGAAAGCTTGCTGAAACTGGTCCCATGTGACAGTGTCAATGGGGTGAGTGGCTGTGTAATTCTCCCACCATGATGCTGCGGGTCCATCAAGCTGATGTGCGGCAAAACGCACTCTCTCCGCATCTGTGCATCCTGCAGTGGTCAGCTCCCTTCCAACCTTGCGGACCCAATCATCTGCCACAATCGGCTCGGTGCTACTGGAGAACACCGGCGGATTTAGCCTAAGAAAACGGGCTAAGTGATCAACAGGTGGTGGTGGTGGGTTGTTGTTGTTGTTGTTGTTGCCTTGGTTCTGAACTAGCACTTGCATCAGGGCATTCTGCTGCTGAATCAACTGAGTAATCTCCGATGGGAAAACAAATCCGGTGTCGCGTCTCGGAGGCATCTGATGGGTTTAGAAAAGATGAGAAAATAGAATAGAATGAGGTCTAGAGGGAAAACACTACCCATATGCACAAGAGACAAACACAATCATATCACTTCAATCAATTCACACAAGGCATACAATCGATCTAACTATCGTTACAAAGTGCTTGGACTATACTATATATATGGTGGAATACTACTACTAATTTGGTGGTCTACTAGAAAAATTGCTCAGTCGAAGACTCCATGATATCTGCTCCGGCTTCATCCTCCAAATCATCATCACTGGGGTCCGAGTCGGTGTCGTCGATGATGATGTAATTCTCCGGGCAAGTAGAATCGTCGTCATCTCCTCCTGGTGCTGGGTCTCCCATGAAAACTTCTAGCTTCTTTGTCAAGTCGCCATTCTTCTCTACTAGTGCGACGATTTCCTCCATATAATCCTCGCGTGTAGCCTTGAGTTCTTCCTCCAGTTCCATGATCCTAGTCTTTGCCTTCTTCAGATCTATCATGTCTGCGCACATCTGGTTCTCCTGGCGACGAATGTGCTGGTTTAACTCCTGGATGACAGCTGCAATAGATCTATCCTTCCTGGTACTGATCATCTCCCATTGCTCGTCTCGGCGCCCACAAATCTGATAGATAGTATCCTTGAGATTATTGTGGTACACTTCTCCAATGCGTCCCATAGTGACGTGGGCTCTCATGCTCTTTCCTAGACTCCAGGTTGGTGCATCAAAGGAAAACTCTATGGGCTCAGTGACTGGCGTGAACGTCCTTCCTGGAACTTGAACTTGAATCATCCCACCGCTCCTCTTCTGGTAGTGTGGCGTTGTAGGTCCCGGTGAAGTTTGGTATTCCGATGTTCAGGTACTTAGTAACTTCCTTCAAGTGTCGTCCAAAAGGTGTATCCTCATCTGGTTGTGCGAACTTGTTCCTTGCATCCGCCATCCTAAAAGAGTGGAAGAAAGGAGAGGAGTCAGAAATGAGAAGAGAGTAGTGATCTAGGGCTTTAGCTTAGTAGTCGTGTCCTACAGTCAGCGTGTGCTCTGATACCATCTCTGTAGCGACCAGACCTCAAACAGTCTAGTCTCTGTGCATCAGTGTCATCCCTGGATCGGTAATGCTGACACGCACAGTACTTTGAAGGATTTATAACAGAGTAGCAATCACACACTTATTACATCGAATAGTTCAAGAGAACTCAATACAAATAAATATGGCTTAAGGCCATCTAAATATGATAACAGCGGAAGGCTTGGAAGATAAAGTGAGTCCATCAACTCCAACGGCATCACTGAGTATAAGACCACGACCTAAGGCTCCTTACTCGTCGTCTGAAAAGTCTGCAACATGATACGTTGCAGCCCGAAAACGGGTCAGCACATGGAATATGCTGGCAATGTAACACATAGAGAGTAATGAACAGAATAATGCTATCACTACATGCATATTTGGCTGGTGGAAAGCTCTATGGTTACAGTTTTGCGAAAAGCCAATTTTTCCCTACCACAAAGGAATAAATTTTATTTAACTATCATGGTGGTTGTAAAACATTGAGAAGGTACCTCCAACTCAATCCCAATTAAGAACGTGATTAACCCAATCAAATTAAATTAAGTAACATGATGATGAGATTCACATGATAATCCAAGAACTAGATACTCAAGATTGTCCATAATCGGGGACACGTCTAACCATGATTAGATTGTACACTCTAAAGAGGTTTGCGCACTTTCCCCACAAGACTCGATCGTCTCCGCTTGATTTCTCGCACTACGAGGTGTTTGAGAAACGGATGACCGAGACACAGTCTTTCAGAAACACTACTCTTTACTCCGGGTGGACAGTTACACCTACTTTCCCCTACATCTGCTAGCCCACCTCTTCAAGAGGTCATGTAACCTACTCAACTATGCTAGAGCCCATAATAGCTTGTGGCTGCACACGGAAGTTTCTAGCATGAATAATCTCATGATCCCTTTGAGTCTGGGTGGCGGTCCATAGTATGATCACACGGGTACTCCGGGATATCCAAAAATACAGGCAACACTGGGTTCTCCAGGTGCCTCAATCCACCCAGATGTTTATTTAAGTAGCCACCTTAAGTTGAACCATTAATTAACAATCTCACATCTGTCATGGAAAATTCACTCAAACCCAATCCACGTCTACGAGCATAGCATAGCAATATAAGCAAACGTAGAAGTAACTCCCAAGGGTTTGATAATAAACATGGCAATAGGTACTACCTCTTCTACTTCCCAAAACCCACATATTAATCAGATCCTAATCATGCAATTGTTTGAGGATTGATCTAATGCAATAAAACTGGGTGGTAAAGAGGTATGATCAAAGTGTTACTTGCCTTGCTGATGATCCGTGAAACCTAGAGACTCGTAGTAGCACGCTTCGCACTCCGGGTACTCTATCGCAAACAAACAATACATACATAAGCAATCAAGCAAGGGTGCACGGGTAAAACTCGAAATAAGAGATCTAACCAGAAAGTTCAACTTAAGAACTCCGGTTTGCAAAAAGAACCAAATCGAACGAAGCAACGAAACTCAAACAGCGAAAGAAACAAGCTTCGTTTACTAATCTAGACCTAAGTCAAATTTTACAGTAACAAAAACTTGTTTGAGTTGGTTAAACGGAAAGAGGGTTTCGAGACGAAACTCTAGGCGCTTGAATCGCCTGATTCCGATAAACGAGCGAAAAATTTATACTAAAACGAAAAACAGATCGGAAATCGCGATCAGAAATAATCGTGGAAAATCCGAGAAAAAGAAAACTGACGAACAGGCTAATGAACGAACGTTCGCTGTCTGCGGAAAAAAACGAAAACCGTTCGTTAAAACGAACGAACGAACGAGTGTTCGCTAAATAAACTAAACCGAAAAAAACAGATCTAGGTTTTTTTATATATATAACCGAACGAAAAAACGGACGGGAAAACCGAACGGTTTTCTCGAGGAAAACCGCCGGCGGCGAGGCAGCGGCTACCTCCGGCGAGGGGCGGCGGGGTCGGCGGGGCTCCGGCGTCGGCCGGCGGAGGCTCGGGCGGCGGCGGCGGATCGGGCTTAGGGTTAGGGTTTCGGCGGCTCGGGCGGCTTGGGCTATCGGGGCCGGGGCGGCGGCTTATAAAGGCCTGGCCAGGCGGAGTCCTGGCCGAACACGGCCTAAAGTCGGTTTCGCAATTTTTTTTAAATAATTTCGGGCAGAAAAACAAATAAAAGAAATACTAAACGGACTCCAAGAATCCCGAAATAAATTTTCCCCAACTTCTAAAATCAAGCCGGACAAGATGAACATTTATTTGGGGCCTAAATGCAATTTTGAAAAACGCGTATTTTTCCTAATTCAAAATAAAAATCCAAATAAAATCAAATATTTATTTTAATATTTTTCCTCCAATATTTCATTATTTGTGGAGAAGTCATTTTATCCCCTCTCATATATTTTGATATGAAATATTTTCGGAGAGAAAAATAATAAAAACAAATGATCCTATCTTCAAAATTTGAGAAAACCCAAATATGAAAATAGCGAAATCCCCAACTCTCTCCGTGGGTCCTTGAGTTGCGTGGAATTTCTAGGATCGCAAATCAAAATGCAATAAAGTATGATATGCATGATGGTCTAATGTATAACATTCCAAATTGAAAATTTGGGATGTTACACTTCTTGTGTGTTTGATAAACCTTAAGAAAAACAAAAAAATTAGTTGTAGCTTTTAGCTAGTTTACTTTCTTGCTGTAGTGGTAGTAATTAAAAAGAAAACCCAAAAAGATTTCCCGTTCTTCTTTTGCTTGTTGGGAGCTTTCCCGTGTAAATAGTTTTATTTCTTTTCTTTGGGGGTCGATAGGAGAAGAACATGATGAAATTGTTAAAGTGGCTCCTATATGCATTATTGTTGAATTAACCAAGAGCCCATATTGCCTTGTCTTCTCCTGTTTATTTAATGCTCGCAGGTTCCAGCTTAGTCCAATGCACGTGCACTATTATTATTATTCACATCATTCGGTCGTGCAAGTGAAAGGCAATAATGACGATATATGATGGACTAATTGAGATGAGAGAAGCTGGTATGAACTCGACCTCTCTTGTTTTTGTAAATATGATTAGTTCATCATTCCTGATTCAGCCTATTATGAATAAACATGTTTGCAATGACAATTAGAGATTATAGTTGCTTATGCCATGCTTAATTAGCTAGGAGTTTATAATGGTTTACCTTGCGTGCCAACATGCTATTAAAACGGTTGTGATGTGGTATGATAGGGTGGTATCCTCCTTTGAATGATTCAAGTGACTTGACTGGGCACATGTTCACACATGTAGTTGAAACAAAATCAACATAGCCTTCATGATATTTATGTTCATGGTGGATTATATCCTACTCATGCTTGCACTCAATGTTTATTAATTTTAATGCGTGTTCATGACTGTTGTCGCTCTCTAGTTGGTCGCTTCCCAGTCTTTTGCTAGCCTTCACTTGTACTAAGCGGGAATACTGCTTGTGCATCCAATCCTTTAAACCCCAAAGTTATTCCATATGAGTCCACTATACCTTCCTATATGCGGTATCTACCTGCCGTTCCAAGTAAATTTGTATGTGCCAAACTCTAAACCTTCAAATGAAATTATGTTTTGTATGCTCGAATAGCTCATGTATCAACTAGGGTTGTCCGTATCTTCCATGTTAGGCGGGTTATTCTCAAGAGGAGTGGACTCCGCTCCTCACTCACGAGAAAATGGCTGGTCACCGGGATGCCCAGTCCCATGCTTTATGCAAATCAAATCAAAATAATTGCAAACAAAACTCCCCCGGGGCTGTTGCTAGTTGGAGGCACTCGTTGTTTCGAGCCAGCCATGGATTGATGCTTGTTGGTGGAGGGGGTATAAACTTTACCATTCTGTTTGGGAACCGCCTATAATGTGTGTAGCATGGAAGATATTGCCATCTCTTGGTTGTTATGTTGACAATGAAAGTATGCCGCTCAAAATATTATTTATCTCTATTTCAAAATCGAGCTCTGGCACCTCTACAAATCCCTGCTTCCCTCTGCGAAGGGCCTATCTATTTACTTTTATGTTGAGTCATCACCCTCTTATTAAAAGGCACCAGTTGGAGAGCACCACTATCATTTGCATTCATTACTGTTAATTTATACTGGGTATGACTATGACTGGATCTCTTTTACCATGAATTACAATGTTTAGTCAGTCCTTGATCTTTAAATGTGCTCTGCATTTATGTTTTGTGGTCTCAGAAAGGGCTAGCGAGATACCATCTTGTTATATCATATCATGATTGTTTTGAGAAAGTGTTGTCATCCGAGATTTATTATTATTGCTCGCTAGTTGATTATACCATTGACATGACTAAACATGAGGCCTAAATGTTATTGTGACTATGGTTGTTCATAATCTTTGCTGAAAACTTGAATGCTGGCTTTACATATTTACAACAACAAGAGCAAACAGAGATTGTAAAAGTTTTTCTTTATCACTTTCAGTTTATCAACTGAATTGCTTGAGGACAAGCAAAGGTTTAAGCTTGGGGGAGTTGATACGTCTCCGTCGTATCTACTTTTCCAAACACTTTTGCCCTTGTTTTGGACTCTAACTTGCATGATTTGAATGGAACTAACCCGGACTCATGCTATTTTCAGCAGAATTGCCATGGTGTTATTTATGTGCAGAAACAAAAGTTCTCGAAATGACCTGAAACTTCACGGAGATTATTTTTGGAAAATATAAAAATATTAGCGAAAGAATCAACGTCAGGGGGCCCACACCCTGGGCACGAGGGTGGGGGGCGCGCCCCCTGCCTCATGAGCCCCCTGGAGCTCCACCGACCTCAACTCCAACTCCATATATTCGTGTTCGGGGAGAAAAAAACCAGGGAGAAAGTTTCATCGCATTTTACGATACAGAGCCACCGCCAAGCCCTAAAACCTCTCGGGAGGGCTGATCTGGAGTCCGTTCGGGGCTCCGGAGAGGGGAATCCGTCGCCATCGTCATCATCAACCATCCTCTGTCACCAATTTCATGATGCTCACCGTCATGCGTGAGTAATTCCATCGTAGGCTTGCTGGACGGTGATGGGTTGGATGAGATTTATCATGTAATCGAGTTAGTTTTGTTAGGGTTTGATCCCTAGTATCCACTATGTTCTCAGATTGATGTTGCTATGACTTTGCTATGCTTAATGCTTGTCACTAGGGCCCGAGTGCCTTGATTTCAGATCTGAACCTATTATGTTTTCATGAATATATGTGAGTTCTTGATCCTATCTTGCAAGTCAATAGTCACCTACTATGTGTTATGATCCGGCAACCCCGAAGTGACAATAATCGGGACCACTCCCGGTGATGACCGTAGTTTGAGGAGTTCATGTATTCACTATGTGTTAATGCTTTGGTCCGGTACTCTATTAAAAGGAGGCCTTAATATCCCTTCGTTTCCGTTAGGACCCCGCTGCCACGGGAGGGTAGGACAAAAGATGTCATGCAAGTTCTTTTCCATAAGCACGTATGACTATATTCGGAATACATGCCTACATTACATTGATGAATTAGAGCTAGTTCTGTGTCACCCTATGTTATGATTGTTACATGATGAACCGCATCCGGCATAATTCTCCATCACTGATCCAATGCCTACGAGCTTTTCACATATTGTTCTTCGCTTATTTACTTTTCCGTTGCTATTGTCACAATCACTACAAAACCCAAAAATATTACTTTTGCTACCGTTACCGTTACTTCCATATTACTTTGCTACTAAATACTTTGTTGCAGATATTAAGTTATCCAGGTGTGGCTGAATTGACAACTCAGTTGCTAATACTTGAGAATATTCTTTGGCTCCCCTTGTGTCGAATCAATAAATTTGGGTTGAATACTCTACCCTCCAAAACTGTTGCGATCCCCTATACTTGTGGGTTATCAGGCCCCCAAACATGCAGGCCCACCGGCCTATGGCCCAAAGTCCAGAACTGTGAGCCTGTCTGAGTATTTCTCAGCTGAACCCCCATAATGCCCGTGCGTTGCACGTAACATCAAGATGCATTTGTATGAGTATTTTATCTTGTGAGAGATAAGGACGAACGAGGGAAGGCCTTATTTGCAAATGCGGAGAGGTGTGTGGGTACCTTTTTGCAAAATTGCCATAGTTTCCTTCCTATCCGTCAGATATAAATCGGGCGGCCTATATTGCAGGATGACAGGCACACCATCATCACCAACTCGTCTATACTTTGTTAAAAAAACTCTGTTTTTTATAATTATATATGTTATATATATTCCCCTTGATTTTTCTTATGTATAAAGTTGTGATATAAAACATCTTTATATTTCTTTACAGAGGGAATATCTCTCTCTCAAAAATATATTTATGTGTAATAACTAGTTACTCCTGTCTTTCTACTTCCTTGCGCTGATATGTGGGGCATCCGGCAACGGGGTCCACATGCCATATGCACCAAATTAGAGAGCACAACTGCACGGTACACATACCCCGGTCGTAGCGCCGCATTAATGCCCAATGGCCGTCAAATCACAAAAACCCCCACCTTTCCAGCTTTAGCAGTAAGCTAGACGGACGAAGCGGCAATATTTCACTCGGCCTGAATCCCTTCTCCCTTGTCTGCTTGTTCAGAGAAAACCCCCGCTCGGCGATTGCATAGGGTTTTCTCATGGAGAACCTGGTATGAATTATTCATCCATCCCCGATAAATCCAAGTCCCTTGGTCACGGGTACTCCTAGGATGGCAGCCGCCGCCATTGATGCATTTTTCTTCCTACTGAATCTAGTGTGTTTCATTTGCAGTGCCCAAAGTGCGAGGACCCTATAGGTTTATGCGCCCTCGGCGAGACACCACACTTGTTCCTTCTCATCCTAACACAGGATTTTAAAATGCGCACAATATGTTCCTAGAATCCTCTTTTCTATCCGGGAGGGTGGGGTTTTTTGAACATGATGTCGACTAATTTGGAAATTTGGATTGCTATATTTGGATAAAAGGTACTAGTACCATGGTCAACACTGACGTGAAGGAGGAAAGTATTTCTAGATTTGGATATAGGGAATACATTGTGTTCTCATATTATTTTTCCTGCAGTGCATTCCTTGCTCTGCCAGAACACATGTACTCAAGATGCTCGGCCTTGCCATAACTGAATACAGCAGTTTAATGGTAACAGTGAAGACAAGCCATGGATATAAGTTTCGAGTTGGGTTCATGAACCAAGAAGATCGCTGCTTTTTTTATTGGCGAACTTGGATAAACTTTCTCAAGTGTTACGGGCTGAAAGTTGGCGCACGAATGTTGATGGAAATAGCAGAACCTGGTCTCATCTTCACTGCGATCTTCCACCTCAACGTCCTTCCAATTGTTCGTCCATGTTAGTTTTGTATCTGGTTCTTGCGTTTTGCCACGATTACTTCTTAATCCACCTATTTTGTCTAATTGATCACAATTTAACTTTAGAAGTAGCAACGAATCTCTCACGAAGATGCTACTTCTAACTAATATTTTCTTATAATTGGTGGCACGTGTAGGTTTTTTCAGAGTTAAGCAGGCTGCTCGTTTGTTATTCTGTAACAACTCGGCTGTTACTGATGGCACTGGAGTTGACTGGGACGACATCCACAAGTTCCTACACTTTATTGATCGTCTTGAGGTCCTTGTGGGGCGTTTCAATGGTGGAAGGCCACGTGGGATATGTGTGCCACTGCTGCACTCGTTGAACAGGTCCAACTATGTCGAGAAACTTATGGTACGAGCTATTTTCTATTATATATGTTGTTCATAAACTATTGCTTATACACAGTTTTACAGCTGTGATCTTCTTGAAACAGAAACTGCCCAGTTCTATTGTTCCTATATAGATGCCTGACCATGGTCGGGTGAGACTTGCACTTGGTCACAACATGATGTTTATGTCGACCTACTCCATTCCCCTTGGAGGTGAAAAGATACTTATTCATGGGTGGTCTCAAATAATGAAGGCCCGTCCATCTTGGAGAATAGGACAGAAGATTATGTTCCTGCTTTTCCATGGATCTAAAGCGAATATCCTGTTTATTGACCACATTGCGAGATGAAGCCGCTTTCAGAAGGTTGTGGGTGCGCTGGGTGGCGCCTGGGCCTTGTCCTGGGGCTTAGCGGCCTCACCCTTGGTTAACTGTAGGCAAAGTAGCACTGTTCGAGGCGTGCTTTGTACGGTTGAACCTGTATAAGTACTCATACTGCTTTCAACTATGGTTGTTAAGTGCCCCTGCTGGTTTCAGTTAAGGTTGTTAAGTACTCCTGCTGCTTTTACAGTATGTCGTGTTTCTTCAATCCTGTCTTCCTCCAGCCGCCAAAACCAAACCAGCGCCAGCGGGGCCGCCTGCTTCCACCTCCCACAGCTGGCTGCGCCTCAGCGCACGCATCGCCGCCCACCGTCTCCTAAATCGTTAACGCCGACGTCCGAGGCCTCGCCGTCGTCCTCCGCGCGCTTTGGTGCACTCGCCGCGGCGCCGCCCTCTCGCGTTGTTAACATGGTCAACAAACAACAGGAATCGGCAGAAGTACGTGGAGAGGATGACATTAGGGCCCACCATGTCAGCGTATGGAAAAATAAAATGCTTCCTCCTAGTGTTTTCCTGACATCTGGGACCCACGACATTGTGAGCGTATATAGTCAATAGACAAGAGAATAGCACAAGATCGGCTGACACCTGGGACGTAGCAGCTCGAGCAGTATATTTTTGTTATTGTTGAGATGGAGCAGGGTTTGAACTGGGCTGTGGCCCGTCTAGCTCAGGTTTATATTTTATGTTCACCATGTGACCAGCCCAGCTATTTTTTTCTTTGTGAAAATGAGCCCAGTTTATTTTTCCGAAGAATACCCAATCCAAGCCTACTTATTTTTCTACGCCCTGATGGGCTGCAACTCTTTCATGACGCCTGCAAATCTTGAAAGTAATATGAAATGGGTTGTAAATATAAAAACAGATGACAAATTGGCAATTACTTTATAATTTCTGAATTTTTTCACATTTTCAGATTCCTATTTCACTGGGCATTAACCTAATTTAAATATTTCTTCAAAGTACTTTAAATCTGGCTTGATATTTTGGTATTAAAAATAGTTTGGAACCCATAGAAATATGCGAAATTGGCCCTGGCCAACCAAAAAAAGGACTGCAATAAATTGCATAAGAAGTCGCAATGAGCTATATATAAATTATTAAAAAAAGAGGGAATGCTCTGACTTATGGGCCTATTAAGTTGACGCGTATGCAAGATTTTTTTTGTTATTATATACATCAACAAACGATTCTAGCAGACGTAACTGTTGGATGTCAATCCAACGGCCGTCGAGTTTCTTCAATCTCTGATCTTCTTGCTCCAACCGCCAAATCCAGCGCCGGCGGGACCGCCTGCTCCCGCCTCCCGTGCAGGCCTCACCGCCCCTACTACTCCCACCGCTGGCCAGGGCATCCCTCTACTCACCCACACCCCCTGTTATTCTGCGGCGACGGCAGCCTCACACCGCAGCCGAACTAGTGAACCCTCGTACTCCTATCCGCGTAGGCATCCACTGCCGCATCTTCCCCGGCTCCGCGTCGTCCCCTTCCTAGGCCTCGCCGTCGTCCACCGCTCTGGTGCTCTCGGCGCGGCATGGTCAACGTGGTCAAGGAACGACTTCCATCGGAAGAGTACTGTCGTGGAGAGGCTGACAGCTGGGTCCACGACAGCCACAAGGAAGTGCCTCCTTATTACGCGGAAAATAATTATTCCTCCACCTGATAGTAGGGACCCACCGGTTGGGCCACCGTATTTGGCGAAAAAATGTTTCCCCCTGACTGCTGGGACCCCCTGGACGGGCCACCGTATTTTGCGAAAAAAACGTTCCCCCCACTGTCAGCTCAGACCCACCGGAAGTGCCTCCTTATTACGCACAAAAAAATGAATACTCCCCCTGCTAGTTGGGACCCACCATGGTGGGAGGCTGACTTGTGGGCCTACTAAGTTGACGGGGATGGAGTGCTTTGTCAACTTAGTCAATATGAACGATTCTAGCTCCAGTGACCGTACGATGTCCATCCAACGGCCGTAGTGCTTCTTCAACCTCTGGTCTTGTTGCTCCAGCCGCCCAAAGCAGCACCGGTCGTGCCGCATGCTCCTGCCTCCCGTGGCCGGCTGTGCTGCCGCGGAGGCCTCACCGCCCCCTACTATTCCCACCGCTGGCCAGGCCCTGCGGTGACGGCAGCCTCACACCGCAGCCGAACCAGTGAACCCTCATACTCCTCTCCGCGTGGGCTTCCACTGTCGCGTCTTCCCCGGCTCCGCATCGTCCCCTTCCTAGGCCTCGCCGTCGTCCACCGCCCTGGTGCTCTCGGCGCGACGTGGTCAACGTAGTCAAGGAATGACTTCCATCGGAAGAGTAATGTACGTGGAGAGGCTGACAGCTGGGTCCACGGCCACAGCAAGGAAGTGCCTCCTTATTACGCGCAAAATAATTATTCCTCCACCTGACAACGGGGACCCACCGGACGGGTCATCGTATTTCGCAAAAAAAACGTTTCCCCCTGACTGCTGGGACCCACCAGCTACATCTTCGCATGCAAGGAAGTGCGTCCGGGCAAAAAAAACGATTCGCCCCCCTGACAGCTGGGATCCACCAGCTACATCTTCGTGGGCAAGGAAGTGCCTGACAGTCGGGACCCACCTGGTCGAAGCGTACGTAGCATTGTCATTCTGGTCGCGAACGTGTACGTACATACTGGTCGATGTAGAGGCGCGCACGTAGCATGTACACGTACGTACAGCGGCCAGGGTGCAAGAAAGTAAATACGGCCACGTACGTACATACGGGCGGGGTCTCGAACGCCTACTCTCGCGTACGTATGGCCAGGGCTCGTGTACATGGCTGGGTCGGAATGGAGAAATAGCGTCGTTGTCGTGTTCATGGGGAGGCAACAGAATGCGTCGTGTTCATCGGGAGGCAACGGAATGCGTGGGAGCCAACCAGCTTGGATGGAACAGCCGATGGAAACGAGGCCTGGCATACCGCAGAACGGAGTAAACGGCCTTGTGTTTGACCGGCCACGTTCGAAACGAGATCATGTTCATCGGGAGGGGTCTGGCGTACCGCAAAACGGAGGAAACGGACCTCCTACGGTCAAAATGGGGGTCCTGTTGATCGGGAGGGGTGTGGCGTACCGCAAAACGGAGGAAACGGACTTGTGTTGGAGCGCTACGGTCGAAACGGGGGTCCTGTTCATCGGGAGGGGTGTGGCGTACCATAAAACGGGACTCCACGGGATACTGTTCATCTCCACCGTCGACCCCCTCCAGCCTCCACGGGCTACTGTTCATCCACCGTCGACCTCCTCCAGCCTCCACCTGCGACTGTTCATCCATGGGCTCCTGTTCATCCAGCCTCCACCGCACGCTACTCCACCGGCTACTGTCCAACCAGCCCTCTCCACGGGCTCCTGTTCAACCACCCCTCCACGGGCTACTGTTCATCCAGCCCTCCACCATCTACTATTCATCCTGCCCTCCACGGGGTGGTCCTGTTCATCCTGCCCTCCACGGGGTCCTGTTCATCCAGCCCCAACCGGCTCGATTGATCGGGGTCCTGTTCATCCAGAGGCAAGACCACGGGGTCCTGTTCATCCACCCCCACCGGGAACTGTTCATCCAAACCCCCCAGCAACGCTCACTGTTCATCCAGAGGCAGCATCGATCGGCTTCAGTTAGCAGCAGTAGCGAAGGAATCGCTCGATCGGGTTCAGTTAACAGCCATCGATCGATCGCTCGGGTTCAGTAACGCGTAGCCTGCAGTGCAATCGCTCGGGTTCAGTTAGAGCCCAACGCCTCGCACCCACGCGCGTGCGTGTACGAGAGAAACGCGCATCGCTCGGCCCCGACCACCCACCGTAACCGGGAACACCCCGATATTTTCCTTGCCCACGCTTCTACCACGGTTTTTTCCGTCATGGACGGCCCAAAGAATGTCATGCAGCTACGTCTCCGGCCTGCCCAGGATGAAAAGCCCATTTTCTGTCATGATTTTTTGTCATAGAAGTAGGACCCCACCACATCTATGATGATACCGTGTTTTGTCATAATTATTGTCATAGAAGCGTCATAAGTATGATAGAAAAAAAATTCGTTCGGCCCAAAATGTCACAGATGTGTCTTTTTTTGGTAGTGCTATCACCAAGTTACTAGAACTTCGTGATGAACTATAATATGCAAGGGATAACGGAAATGATTCCCAAGCTCTTCGTGATGCTGAAATCGACGAAGGTAGAAATCAAGAAAAGCATCAAGTGTTGATGGTTGACAAGACCACTGGTTTCAAGAAAAGGACAAAGGGAAGAAGGGGAACTTCAAAAGGAACGGCAAGCAAGTTGCTGCTCCCGTGAAGAAGCCCAAAGCTAGACCCAAGCCTGAAACTGAGTGCTTCTACTGCAAAGGAAATGGTCACTAGAAGTGGAACTGGCCTAGATACTTGGCGGATAAGAAGGATGGCAAACTAAACAAAGGTATATTGGATATACATGTTATTGATGTGTATGTTACTAGTGTTTATAGCAACTCCTCGGCATTTGATACTGGTTCAGTTGCTAAGAGTAGTAACTCGAAACTGGAGTTGTAGAATGAACAGAAACTAGTTAAGGGCGAGGTGACGATGTGTGTTGGAAGTAGTTCCACGATTGATATGATCATCATCGCACACTCCCTATACTCTCGGGATTAGTGATGAACCTAAATAAGTGTTATTTGGTGTTTGCGTTGAGCATGAATATGATTTGATCATGTTTATTGCAATACGGTTATTCATTTAAGTTAGATAATAATTGTTGTTCTGTTTACATGAATAAAAACCTTCTATGGTCATACACCCAATAAAAATGGTTTGTTGGATCTCGATCGTAGTGATACACATATTCATAATATTGAAGCCAAAAGATGCAAAGTTAATAAAGATAGTGCAACTTATTTGTGGCACTGCCGTTTAGGTCAAATTGGTCTAAAGCACATGAAGAAACTCCATGCTGATGGGATTTTGGAATCACTTGATGCTTGTGAACCATGCCTTATGGGCAAGATGACTAAGACTTCGTTCTCCGGAACAATGGAGCGAGCAACTGACTTATGGGAAATAATACATACTGATGTATGCAATCCGATGAGTGTTGAGGCTCGCGGCAGGTATCGTTATTTTCTGACCTTCACAGATGATTTGAGCAGATATGGGTATATCTACTTGATGAAACATAAGTCTGAAACATATGAAAAGTTCATATAATTTCAGAGTGAAGTGGAAAATCATCGTAACAAGAAAATAAAGTTTCTACAATCTGATCGTGGAGGAGAATATTTGAGTTACGAGTTTGGTCTTCATTTGAAACAATGCGGAATAGTTTCGCAACTCATGCCACCCGGAACACCACAGCGTAATGGTGTGTCCGAACATCGTAATCGTACTTTATTAGATATGGTGCAATCTATGATGTATCTTACCGATTTACCACTATCATTTTGGGGTTATGCATTAGAGATAGCTGCATTCACGTTAAATAGAGCACCATCAAATCCGTTGAGACGACACCATATGAACTGTGGTTTGGCAAGAAACCAAAGTTGTCGTTTCTTAAAGTTTGGGGTTGCGATGCTTATGTTAAAAAGTTTCATCCTGATAAGCTCAAACCCAAATCGGAGAAATGTGTCTTCATAGGATACCCAAAGGAGACAGTTGGGTACACCTTCTATTACAGATCCGAAGGCAAGACATTCGTTGCTAAGAATGGATCCTTTCTAGAGAAGGAGTTTCTGTCACATCCCTAGTTCTGACAATGCCTAGTGCTAGCATCTAGTGTTGCATCATGTCTAATTTTCACAGAAAGTTGAAATGGGGATGACGGAACCCCCAGCACCCCCCTGAACACAACTAGGTTTACTAAAATCCTTTTCAATGAACCTGAAATGCCCTTCATAAATGTTCACCATCTTTGGTCCTGGCTAAACCCTCTGCCAAAAATGGTTTCATATTTTTGGAGGCTATTCTGGATTTTTGCACCAAGCCATAAGTATTTGCATTTGGGCAATTTAAATCCTATAAATATTTTAAAATGCCCAAATAATCTTGAAGGTATTTTTAGGCTGTTGAGAATATTTTCAAATGTGCCTCTGAATATTTTTAGGTTTTTCCTAAATGGAATAGTATTTCTACTATTTCAAAACACAGAACATAAACAAATAAAAAGAAAAACAGAAAGCAGAGAGAGAAGATACCTACCTGGCACCCACCAAAGCCACTTGGCCGGCCCAGCTGGCGGCCCAGCCCACCAGGCGCTCTCCTGTCGCCTTCCTCCTCGCGCCAGTAAGCGAGGGCGCGTGCCCGACGCGCGCAGCTACACGCCGCGGCCACCTCCTCCCTCTCTGCCTGCCTGGCTCCGCCTCGACGCGTCTGGACGATGCCACGCGACCCCCAGAGCCGTCCGTCTCTCCCTCTCTCTCCCCCGAACGCTCTTCCCTCCTCTGTTCTTTCCGCCCGAACGCCTCCGTCACCACCGCTCGCCACCACCGCGGACACCGCCATCCCGGCGATGCTCTGAGATGCCCAAGAGCTCCGCCTAGTACCCCTCTTCCTCCTCGTCGAGCTGTGCAACGCCGGACGCCCCCGAGTGCCTCCACGTTGTCGTCTTCAACCTCCCAACACCGGAGATCTTCATCGCCGCCCCGCTTGCTCCGGCCTCTCCCCGAGCCCACTGACCAACCCTGCGGAACCGCTGTGAGCTCCTACGCCCCTCGCCCTCTCCCCGTCGACGCGTTCGTCCTCTAGCCCCGATCCCCAACTGTGACCGAAGCATCTCGCCGCCGGCTATGGCGTAGCCGTGGCCACAGCCGCGCAAGCTCACAACCGAGCGCGCCACCGTGCTCAGCACGTTCCCAGGAGTCGACCGCGACCACCCGCGGCTCCTGCCGTTCCATGCAACGCCGATCCGCTTGACGCCCGAACTCCGGCCGCCGCACAAGTCGCCGCCGCCATCGTTTTAGGCCACTAGAGCTGCTGCTGTGAGCACCACTGGACGCAGACGAGTCTCCTCGTCACGTAGAGCCTCTCCGTCGTGCAAATGGTCGCCTGTGGGCGATTCCCGATGCCCTCCGCCGCGTTCGGCCTCGCCGGCGGCTAAACGCCGGCGGGTTGACCGCTTTGACCGCCGGTGGGTTAGCCCCGGTTGACCAGGGGATTTGACCTCCCTTGAGTCTATGACATGCGGGCCTCGCCCGGCTAATTAATCTAGTTTAGGTTTAAACTTAATTAGTTTAACCTAGGTTAGTGCTAATCTAACTAGGTTAGTTCAGTTAGCCACTGACACGCGGGCCCCACTGGTCAGTTTGACCTGGGCTGCCCCGTTGACTCGCTCACGTCATGCTGACGTAGTGCTGACGCAGTAATGCATTTTCCGGAATTTGTTTAATTCTAAATAATTAGAAAATCCAGAAAATTGCCTAAACTTCTAAAAATTCATAGAAAATAAACCGTAGCTCCAAATGAAAAGATTTATATATGAAAAATGATCAGAAAAATCCAATCTATCCATCTGTACCATTTTCATGCATGTTAGAACAACTTATGGCTGCTGTTTAGACCAAATCATATAAATGGCATTTAAACCCTCACATATGAAGTTTGAATTTGAACCTAAGGTTCAAACCAACTCCATTTAATATGTTGCTAGTTGCATTAGCTTAAAACACATCATATTGACATGTCATGATCATGCATCATATTGTGCATTGCATTGATTGTGTTTTGCTTCTCTGTTGCCGGTATTCGTCCCCTCTCGATAGACGTGGTTTCGACGATGAGCTCGATGACACCGATGAAGAGCTTTACTATCTTCGGAAGTGTCAGGCAAGCGAACCCCCTTGTTCATTCCGATACAATCCCACTCTCTCGCTCCTGCTCTCTTTTACTGCATTAGGACAACAACGATTCATCTATTACTTGCTGCGGTAGTTGAACCCCTTATCCTCTGCATGACCTGTCATTGCCACAGTAAATAGATGAAACCCACTAGCATGAGTAGGAGTTGTTTGAGCCCTGATGTGCCTACTCATTCCTGCTTGTTTGTCATGCCTGCTACTGCTTAGAGTTGAGTCGAGTCTGATTCATCGGGGATGAATTGGAATGGTGATGAACATGTCCTACTGTGTGTGAGCTAAGTGTGTGAACACGATTTGGTAAAGGTAGCGGTGAGAGGCCATGTAGGAGTACATGGTGGGTTGTCTCATTGAAGCCGTCCTCAGGAACTGAGTGCTGTGTTTGTGATCCATGATACAGTTACTACCACACATTGGGCCCGAAACCAATGGACCCTCTCGGCTTCTTAGTCCTCTGTCCAGGAGTTGCAAGTAGTTTCTGGTGTTTGTAGTATGCTGGAGGCCATGGGCAGCGCTGACCGGAGGGGTGGGCTGTGATGCGGTAGGCACGTGGCCGGGCATGCCGGGCGCCCGTTTGGTGTCTCGGAACCCTGTACACATCGTTCGGGGCCGTATGTGGAAACCTCGGCCGGACTCCCTGCGGATGGAACCTGAATAGGCGATAAACCTGGACTAGAGACTTGAGTGTTTAGGTAGGCCGTGGCCGACACCCTCGCTGGGCTTCCGCTTGAAGGTTGCCGAGTACATGCTGTGTAAACGGCGGTAAGTGGTGAGAGCGTGTGTGACGAAGTACACCCCTGCAGGGTTAATATGATCTATTCGAATAGCCGTGTCCGCGGTAAAGGACTTCTGGGTTGCCTATAACAGTTCATAGACAAGTGAAAGTGGATACTCTAAAATACGCAAGATAAGCGTGAGTGCTATGGATGGCGTTCTCGTAGGGAGACGGGAGCGGATCCATAGTGGAGTATTGATATGGTGAATATGTGGACTCGTGTGCGCCACCTCAAAAGAGTTACTTGCAGTCGTAGTTTAGGATAGCCACCGAGTCAAAGCTGGCTTGCTGCAGTCAAACTCCACCACCCCTTTTATTGAAACCGATGCATATGTAGATAGTTCTGATGTAAGTTTTGCTGGGTACATTTGTACTCACATTTGCTTAATTTATGTTTTGCAGAGAGACTTTAGTCTCGCTAGTAGTTCCGCGTGGACTTCGACGTTTAGCTTGTTACCTCAGCTACGATCTTGTGCCCTCGGCAGGATCTAGTAGATAGTCAGGCTTCTCAGCCTTTTTCATTTATAGTTGTCTGTACTCAGACATGTTAAGCTTCCGCATGTGTTTGACTTGTATGCTCTGAATGCTGGGTCCAGAGACCCATGTTTGTAATATCTGGCTCTTCGGAGCCTAATGAATAAATACTCTGAGTCGTAGAGTCTAGTTGTGATGCCATGTTGTATTTGCACATAGCGAGCATATTGTGTGTATGATTGAAATGCTTGGTATGTGCGGGATCTGACAATCTAGTTGTTTATCCTTGGTAGCCTCTCTTATGGGGAAATGTAGTCTTGTGCTTCCATGAGCCATAGTAGTCCGCTACAGCCCGGTTCACCGGAGTCCTGCTAGCCCAGCACTACTGCTCCGAAACACTTGACTGGCCGGCATGTGATTCACTTCATTCCTGTGTCTGTCCCTTCGGGGAAATGTCACGCGGTGACATCCGGAGTCCTTCCTAGCCTGCTACAGCCCGGGTTCCCGGAGTCCTGTTAGCCCAGTGCTATAGCCCGGATTCACACGCTGCTGACCGACATGCTCGATGTTGATTCATGTATGCCTGTCCCCGTAAGTTAGTGCCGCTTTGGGTTCACGACTAGCCATGTCGGCCCGGGTTCTCTATCATATGGATGCTAGCGACACTATCATATACGTGAGCCAAAAGGCGCAAACGGTCCCGGGCCATGGTAAGGCGACACCCATGGGAACACCGTGCGTGAGGCCGCAAAGTGATATGAGATGTTACAGGCTAGATCGGTGTGACTTAGAATCAGGGTCCTGACAGCGTTGGTATCAGAGCCTGACTGCCTGTAGGTTTACCAAGCCAAACTGGTCGAAGTTGTGTCTAGAAATGCTTTAGTTATATAAGGGAATTGATTGTGGGAGGGAACGTAAGCCTCTTTTTACTCCTATACCTTATGCCCTTCCGATCTGAGTCACCCTCTTCTCTTCTACGGGGATTAAGAACTAGGCTTCTCATCTTTCTATCAGGATCACGTGTTACTAATCCGTAGACTCATAGGACTGTTGGATTTAAGCTTCATTTCAGTTCCTACTACTTCCGTGTATCCATAGTTGGTCTCGGAACCTTGATATTGTGCTTCTAAGTGGTTATGCCACCATTTTTGCAGGATGTCTCAAATCCTTTGAGCATTTACAGCCGTTATGCTGTCCGAGTCATCCCGGTCTCTAAATAGTCTGATGCATTTGCAAATCCCTTCTCTCCGTTCTCGATGTTCCTTTGGGCCAGTTTAACCACACTAATCGCTGAGTTGAGGTACTCTGTTGCCTTGACATATATGTTGGAGTTATTATTATGACCCTAGGTGTTTTAGAGAACCACTCAGTAATCTAGCAATGCTTTGTATCCCCAGTGTGATGATTCTGGCCATTATTCTCGAAAGCATCCCGTGATGCCATTTAGTTAGTAGGAATTCTATTTATGGGTTCTTGAGCCCAAGATTCACTCCACTTACCTCCTGTTGATAGTGTTTGCTCGTTCCTTTAGGTTATTAGTAACCTTTGCATTAGTCCTCGAGGTCTGTGGTATTTCATTCTTCCAATACCATGAACCATCATGGCAGAAGTTCTCTTGAACCAAAAGATCACAACCAGAGTGCTCTTGACGAGTTCTCCATTCAAATTGTGACTCTGCCAGTCCTTCCTCCTCTGCATGGGTTATCCGGAAGAAATATGTTGAATTTGTTCGACATACTAATCCATGCATCCACAACTCAGAAAAACATATGTTCCTTTGGGTTGTCCCTCTTTAGTTATTTCCTGGCTCTCGTCTATCAATTGATAGTCAGGAGTAATTATGCATTTGTGTTATCGATGCCTATTATTCTTATGGTCTATCAAGCCATTCTAATCCGGAATGACTAGGAGAAACAAACTCCAGTACCTCGTCCATTTCTAGGATTGGGTCAAAGTAGTTGTATTCCGCAGATCAAAATGCCAATCCAGCTTTTGCTCTGTTCTACCTTGGAGTGTTACCATCTTTATGTCAAGAATGTCATGAGAATTGCACCACCTCTTATGAATTCTTGACGCAGTGATATTTCTCTCCATCATTATTCATTCCTCGGTCCCGTGTTGTTGTAACCGGAATGCCGACAAGTGAACCATGATGTGTGAAATCAATACTCCTAGCAACCGTGTTGCTTGGTAGTTTATGGACATTAATATCATTCTTAGCGTGTTGGTTATCGAATCACTATTCTAGGATTGATCGTGCTACCTTGTCCTTATTTCTGGTGCACTCTTCGATCTTTGAGTTAGGATTGAATCCCTTCCTCTTCTGATCATGTCGTCTTGCCTTGAAAATCAAGATTGTTCCCGAGCTTAGTAACATATCGGTGGTTCGTGATGTTCCGAATATCTTCTCGGATGTATTACCAGGTTGTCACCTGACCGCTATGTTGAGTTTGTGATCATGTTGCTTTTCCTCCAAACCACCCATTCTCCAAGAATCTGTGTTGGATACCCCTGAGCTAGTTGGTCAAGCTAAACAACAACTTGGAGAGTTGGAAGATAAAAACTTGTCTAACTTATTTCATTTCCAAAGGGATATCTTGTGTTGTGTGTTGTAGAAAGATGATTTCTTCATCGATTGGTCCTCGTGATCAATTAATGGACCTATCATCTTAACCAAACTTTGATTTGAGTATGGGCTATCATCAAATCAAATCAGAACCAACGATGTTCGTAATGTTGTCTTACTCGTGGTTGATTCCTCGAGCATACACCATTACATCTTTTGGTCTGACCAATGCTATCACCGTGTTCACTTAATTGTGGAATTCCATCTATATGGAAGCCTAGATGGTTTGTTGTTGAGCCCATCGACAACATCCTTATCTCCTCCATGATTTGGTTGAACATCTAAGTTAGCGTTGGAAACTTTTGAAAGCATCTTCCTCGTGTTAGCTCATGAAGTTTATGTTTTGATGGAAGAAGTGACTTCCTCTAGTTCACGTGCATATGATGCAAGTTGCCGCCGTGAACTTGAGAAAGTTTGTTTCGATTCCTCTGGAATCATCCCAAGTCAGTCATGCACACGTGCGAAGTATTCTTTGGTCTGGAGACTTGCAACCTTCATTCTATATGAATCCCTAGCACACCAAGCCACTGATTGATTTGTTCAAGGAAAAGAAGTTCTTAAGTGCTATTCCTTAAGGACCCAAAGGTACATGCGCATGACTTCGCTCTCCGCAATGATGGTTCCTAATCAGAACTCGGTAGTGTTTTATTCTAAGACTACTATGTGGTCATGCTTGTCTGGGACAGCGTGTTCACATGTTGTAGCAGAACCAGCTCATGTTTTGGAGCTTGCTATCGTAGTTCATCCCCTGAGAATCTCGCAACGTCATCTCGTCGATTTGTGTTGCAAACCTTCATTTTTCCTCCTAGACTCGATGAGTCTGGAATATCCTGCCACCAACCAGATCTGAATCTCGAGCAGATGTGATGGTTGGAACGTTTCCCAAGAGCTATAATATTGGTCTCTCGGTAACCGGTAGGGTGGATGTCGTGGCCAACACACCCAGCCGGAAGATCTATTATTATAGTATCTTGATTGAGGAAGTTGGCCACCTCTCCATAAGGATTTCGTAAGATTCTACTTCTGTAGATATTCCTTATGGATTCTTGTGCTCCCGAAGTCTGACCTTTTACTTGATGTTCTACGTACCAAACCATTTTAATAAATGGGTTGCACTAGCACATCAAGGAGAACATTAGAAGCGGAGTGCTAAATGTCTCTCGGTCGATCGTTCAGATTTCGTCCCCTTGGCCTCGCTAAGGTGAAATCCTAGAAGGTGTTATCTTCCTTTGCATCTGCGTCATCCATCACCATTCATCATGGTAGTAAGTTGTGTTCCCAGGATCCTCGACACGGATATTGGTAAAACCTTGATGAATATGGAAATGCTCAAGTTCTTGAGAGCACGCACAAGCAAATCATCCCTTGCGTTGTCTTCAACAAGGTAGTCCACATCATCCATTCTGGTCCGAGTATGCCATTCTTTAGAATTCGTTCACACGATCAATTCTAAATTGCCCTAAGCTGGTATGAAGAGTTTCAATGATCTATGGATCAAAAGTAATTCTTTTTTGCCACCTAAGGGAACAATCCAACGAGTCACCTTTCCCAAGGTGCCCCGTTATGGGATCATGGCAATTATTTCCTCGCCACCTTGACACCATCCACCATCTTTCTAAGCGTGGAATTGTTGCCCACCAAATCAAACCCCGTCGTTTGTTCTTCCATCCCTCTCGGTGTGTTTTGTGTCTCAACTCGAGATGTTTCAACATCTCATTCCGTGAGTTGATCTTGTATAGCTCGATCTTCGAGAAGATCAATCCAAGTATAGTTTTCTTTCTGTCGTCATCGCGTGGATGAAGATCTCAAAAGCAAAGACGTCTAGATCAAGGTGATGCAATGAATCAACATCCTCGAGAAAGATATCTGGATCATGAAGATTGTGTTAGCTTGTGTCCCTCTGTCTTCTTACCTCACGGCTTGAATCTCGGGACGAGATTCTTGTTTAGTGGGGGTGAGTTGTCACATCCCTAGTTCTGACAATGCCTAGTGCTAGCATCTGGTGTTGCATCATGTCTACTTTTCACAGAAAGTTGAAATGGGGATGACGGAACCCCCAGCACCCCCCCTGAACACAACTAGGTTTACTAAAATCCTTTTCAATGAACCTGAAATGCCCTTCATAAATGTTCACCATCTTTGGTCCTGGCTAAACCCTCTGCCAAAAATAGTTTCATATATTTGGAGGCTATTCTGGATTTTTGCACCAAGCCATAAGTATTTGCATTTGGGCAATTTAAATCCTATAAATATTTTAAAATGCCCAAATAATCTTGAAGGTATTTTTAGGCTGTTGAGAATATTTTCAAATGTGCCTCTGAATATTTTCAGGTTTTTCCTAAATGGAATAGTATTTCTACTATTTCAAAACACAGACCAGAAACAAATAAAAAGAAAAACAGAAAGCAGAGAGAGAAGATACCTACCTGGCACCCACCAAAGCCACCTGGCTGGCCCAGCTGGCGGCCCAGCCCACCAGGCGCTCTCCTGTCGCCTTCCTCCTCGCGCCAGTAGGCGAGGGCGCGTGCCCGACGCGCGCAGCTACACGCCGCGGCCACCTCCTCCCTCTCTGCCTGCCTGGCTCCGCCTCGACGCATCTGGACGATGCCACGCGACCCCCAGAGCCATCCGGCTCTCCCTCTCTCTCCCCCGAACGCTCTCCCCCTCCTCTGTTCTTTCCGCCCGAACGCCTCCGTCACCGCCGCTCGCCACCACCGCGGACACTGCCATCCCGGCGACGCTCTGAGATGCCCAAGAGCTCCGCCTAGTACCCCTCTTCCTCCTCGTCGAGCTGTGCAATGCCGGACGCCCCCGAGTGCCTCCACGTCGTCGTCTTCAACCTCCCAACGCCGGAGATCTTCATCGCCGCCCCGCTTGCTCCGGCCTCTCCCCGAGCCCACTGACCAACCCTGCGGAACCGCTGTGAGCTCCTACGCCCCTCGCCCCTCTCCCCGTCGACGCGTTCGTCCTCTAGCCCCGATCCCCAACCGTGACTGAAGCATCTCGCTGCCGGCTATGGCGTACTGTGGCCACAGCCACGCAAGCTCACAACCGAGCGCGCCACCGTTCTCAGCACGTTCCCAGGAGTCGACCGCGACCACCCGCGGCTCCTGCCGTTCCATGCAACGCCGATCCGCTTGACGCCCGAACTCCGGCCGCCGCACAAGTCGCCGCCGCCATCGTTTTAGGCCACTAGAGCTGCTGCTGTGAGCACCACTGGACGCAGACGAGTCTCCTCATCGCGTAGAGCCTCTCCATCGTGCAAATGGTCACCTGTGGGCGATTCCCGATGCCCTCCGCCGCGTTCGGCCTCGCCGGCGGCTAAACGCCGGCGGGTTGACCGCTTTGACCGCGGGTGGGTTAGCCCCGGTTGACCAGGGGATTTGACCTCCCCTGAGTCTATGACATGCGGGCCCCTCCTGGCTAATTAATCTAGTTTAGGTTTAAACTTAATTAGTTTAACCTAGGTTAGTGCTAATCTAACTAGGTTAGTTCAGTTAGCCACTGACACGCGGGCCCCACTGGTCAGTTTGACCTGGGCTACCCCGTTGACTCGCTCACGTCATGCTGACGTAGTGCTGACGCAGTAATGCATTTTCCGGAATTAGTTTAATTCTAAATAATTAGAAAATTGCCTAAACTTCTAAAAATTCATAGAAAATAAACCATAACTCCAAATGAAAAGATTTATATATGAAAAATGATCAAAAAATCCAATCTATCCATCTGTACCATTTTCATGCATGTTAGAACAACTTATGGCTGCTGTTTAGACCAAATCATATAAATGGCATTTAAACCCTCACATATGAAGTTTGAATTTGAACCTAAGGTTCAAACCAACTCCATTTAATATGTTGCTAGTTGCATTAGCTTAAAACACATCATATTGACATGTCATGATCATGCATCATATTGTGCATTGCATTGATTGTGTTTTGCTTCTCTGTTGCCGGTATTCGTCCCCTCTCGATAGACATGGTTTCGACGATGAGTTCTATGACACCGTGTAACACCCCGCATGTAACTTGCCATATTTGTAACTCCGACTCTTGCCATTTCCGGCTATGTGATATGTTTTTCCCTCCGTTGTTGGGTTTTGTCTTTCGTTTTGTATTTTGCCATGTCATGCATTTTCATATCATGTCATCATGTGCATTGCACTCGCATACGTGTTCATCTCATGCATCCGAGCATTTTCCCCGTTGTCCGTTTTCCAATCCGGCGCTCCTATCTCCTCCGGTGCACCCCTCTTGTTTCTTTCGTGTGCGTGTGTCAAACTTTCTCGGAATGGACCTAGGCTTGTCAAGTGGTCTTAATATACCACCCGGAGACTACCGGTCAAGTTTCGTTCCATTCGGAGGTCATTTGGTACTCCAACGGTTAACCGGGCCTCCGCAATGTCCATTTGAGTGTCCAGCAAAAACCCTCTCCAAAACCAGCCCAAAGCCCACCAAACTCTCTTCCATGCTCTAGATCGTTCGATCACGATCGTGTGGGCGAAAACCGCACCTCATTTGGAGCCTCCTAGCCCCCTCTACCTATTTATATGTGGGCATCCCGAAAAACGAAATCTCAGACGAAACCCTAACCCTCTTCCTCCGCGCCGCGCCGGACGCGTCCGCTCCGGCCGGACAATCTCACCGCCGGGCACCGCCGCCTCCGGCCCGCCGCCCGCCATCTCCTCCGGCCGCCGCCCGCCACCACCGCCGGCGAGGAGCTCCGCCGCCGGGCCCCTCCTCCGGTCGCCGCGGCCCCCCTCGCCTCCTCCTTCCTCCTTCCTCCGGCCGCGCCGCCGAGCTGCTCCACCGAGCCGGCGAGCTCCTGTGGCAGGTCTCGATCCAGATCCATCGGTACCCGTTGACTTTCTCGCCTCAAAATATCTTCCAAGTCCCTAAATTTTCTCAGCAAGTGCTCCTATTCCCGATGCGATAACTTTGTGCATGTAGCTTCGGTTCGCGCGTATAATATGTCAAATTGTTCGTCTCGTGATGCTCTTCATTTTGTTCAATTGCATCATTTTCATTAGAGGCTATCTTGATGCCCAAATCTTCGTTGGAAGAGGGCTAGTTGCTGTTAATCTCTGGTTCTTATCAGAACTTGGAGATTTGTCATTTTTGTATCATTTATTCTGTGCATCTTTTGAGCATGAGCTCTACATGTGTTTTGAAGTATGCCATGCCATCTTTCCAGTGGTATAGTCCATGTATTTTTGTGATCTCTGTGGTGACTAGCACAAGCATGCAAAGTAGGTCCCGTAATAATTCTGATTTCAGGGACTTAGTGATTTCTAAGTCTTTGTCTGCTGTAATTTTGTTGCCATGTAAACTTGATGCTAGAGAGAGATCCATGCATATTTTGGAGATGTTCAGTAAGGATGTTTTGTATCTATAGTTGTAATTGATCCATTCCTGAAATTTTTTGCAATTTTAGAGTACCATAGCATGACTAAATCTTGCTCTACTTTTGCTGTAGATTTGCTTGGTTTGTCATGCATTGCTCTGTAGTGAGTGCATCAAGCTCACAAAGAGGCCTACATATTAATATTTCTGCCATGCTCTGTTTTCTGCCAAGTCTGAAACCTGATAACGAAACTTGCTATGTTTACATGCTTGCCATCATATCTTCTGGTCCTTTTTGGCTTATGGTCAGTAAGGGACTTTTGTCATGTGCATTTAGTAGAACACTACCATGCCTTGCTTTGCTATGTTAAGTTCCTGTAGCATGTTGATTTCGTGCTCTGAACATTGCTACCTGATGATGATTTCTGCCATGTCCAGTTTTTCACCAAGTCTGTGAACCTGTAATCTTTTGCACTTTTGCCATGCTTGTTTGAGCTTGATATGTTGTGAACTAGTCGTAGCTCAGTGTTCATCTTTTGTCAAGCATCTCCTGTAGATTACTGCCATGTGCTTTGTTGCTATGTCGGGGTGCTGTAGTATTGTTTCTTGTTGCATTTTAAGTGCTATCTTGCTGTTTATCGCAGATTGGCGTCATTCTTGTTTTGCTTGCCATTTGCAAACCGTGCATCCGATTCCGGTGATCTTTATATCGATTTCGACCGAAATCATCTCATATTTCCAGTGGCATGCTTGGTTTGCCAAGTTACTGCCATGTTCATCATTTTCCTTCCGGAGCACGCATATGCATCGCATATCATATCTTGCATATCATACATGTTTTGCATCATGTTGCTTGCGCATTTCTCGTTGTTGATTGTGGTTCCGTTTGTTTGTGTTCTTGTCTTGGGTAGAGCCGGGAGACGAGTTCGTGAACGAGGAACCTGTCGAGTACGCTTACGAGGATCAAGCTTTCGACAACTCTGAGAACCTTGCAGGCAAGATGACCACCCCTCGAAATCACTTCTATCTTTGCTATGCTAGTTGTTCG